>NW_023276807.1:263917103-264217103 GCF_003668045.3 Cricetulus griseus | reverse complement strand
TTCAGCAGTGCTGGGGCCTCTGACAAGTACATCAAATAACTGGATGTGTCTCTGAATACAAGTTATGACCTCAGACAGTGACAACAATGCAACAGAGAAGGTAGAAACTAGTAGAACATTCTTAGAAATTAAAAGATGTTAAAAAATGGTAAACCAAACATTTGACATAGGTTGCTCATTTATGTGGAGTGACAGACTTCAATGTAATTTAATGTTCAGTAACAAAACTGTTTTCAAGTCCAGTATGAAATATAGGCAGAATAAATTCCTATCAAGGAATAAATTGAAAGCTTCATAGTTATTTCCTGAGTCCCCTTGTTATTTAATTTTCTTCCTCATCTTCATAGAATGAATAGTTTGTCTTGGCTCATGTTTTCAGAGATTTTAGTCCATGAACACTTGATTAGCAGAGATACAATGCATTATGGCACCCACAGCTTACTGTCCATCAATGCTCTGTTGTCAGGGAAGACTAGAAGCAGAAAGAATTGTGGGGGAGTCCTAGACATCAGTGGGTTGATCCATTGATTAATCTAGACTTGATTTTTTGAAGCACCTGCTGAGGGATAATGTTTCAACACATAAGAATTCTAAGGGACAATTCTAACCAAGCCCCAACAATTAAAACTGGCTTTCATTTACCAATTCAAAAGATATATAGTGCTTTATCAAAAAATAATATTATATGTCATAAAATTTTAAAAATTGGAAGCCTAAACTATACAAGGTTCTATGTAGGAGCATCACCTGTTAAACAAGATGATTCATAGTTTAATTGAAATTATAAATATCAGAAATAAAGAGCACAGTTTTATGACAAATAATAGAAATTAGACATCAAATGCATCAGTAGATGATATAAATCCTACAGAATTTCTAAAACATTTTTATTAATTTTACAAAAATTTAAAGAAATCTAAGACTATGATCTTACCTTGAAAGTCTGCATGAAAGCTAGCAGCATTATCAAAAGAATCTAGTTGCTTCTTTTACCTCTCTTTATAAAAGATGAACGAACTAAGAGCCATCTGTAAAACTCAGTGCCATATGCAACATGTGCCCTTGTTTTAGGACCTCTTGGGAGGAAAATGTAAGTGTAGACATTATCAGAAGCATTAGGTATTTGCAGTCAAATTTGGAGATGTTGACATACAGGAGGCTCCTGAAGTAGCAAAAGCTGTGCTGAAGGAGAATCCAGGAGAATGTATCCGTGTCATGTATTTAAGATATAGACTATGCTGTGTATTTTTCGGTTTGCCACAAAGACAGCTGTGAAAGACCTCCTGTGTTCAGACCTAATACAAAGCCCTGACCTCAGGAACTGTCCATTCAAAATGCTCTGATTTGATTAGACTAGTCTGTGAGGAAGTTATGTCCTAAGGCATCATTGGAAACATTGATGCAATCAGCCTGCAATTAGTGGCACTTAGCATCCAGATATGAGGATGAAAAGTGACAGTCTAACAAATACACAAAGACAAAGAGGGCAGGTATGGGTAAGAAGGGCAAATGGGAGGCAAGAGCCGATAGTAGGAGTAGGTCGGTTTAATAGGAAATCTCTGTGGAATCACATCCACCCATGATGCTTGAAGTCAAGTCAAAATCTGAGGGCCTGTTGGAAGAAAAAAAATTCACTCCAGTTAGGTCAAGTCAAGCTGTCGGGTCAGTTATTAGGAATCATGTGCACTCAGTAACCAGCTCACAATTTGGACATCAAGGAGTTGTCAAATCCACACACCAGGAGCTGAAGATAATAGAGCAATCAGAAGGGCACTTACATCACTTATATTTAAGTACCACCAGAGCCATTACAGAAAAAGTCCTGAAAATACAGCAGTGAAGACTAACAGGTCTAGCGCTTGGTAGAGGCCAAAATATATGAACACGTAATATTATAAACTGACAGTAGATTGGGTTTTAAAAGAGCAAATATGGTTTATACAAAATACTCACTATTTTCCAGCTTTTTAAATTTAAATTAGAAACAGGATTGTTTTACATGACAATCCCAGTCCCGTCCTCCCCTAACCACCCAACTAAAACCTTATCTGTCACATATCTTTTCTGCTCCCCCTGGATGGTGAGGCCTTCCATAGGGTGTCATCAGAGTCTTTTGTATCCTTTGGGATAGGGCCTAGGCCACCCCCTTGTTTCTTGGCTCAGGGAGTATTCCTCCATATGGAATGGGTTCCCAAAGTCCACACCTATGCTAGGGATAAATAATGGGCTTCTAATTTACAAAAACTACAAAAAGTGTAGATTCTCTTGTATAGGAAAAATAATTAAAAAATTTTTCACACAGCTCAGAAATTTTATACATACAAACATCACTAACCAGACTCACCAGGTTGTACTTATATATTCAAACATATATGTAACAGTAACAACTAAACAAATAGGGCCATGAATTTGAGGCCTCCAATTTAGGAGTGACTGAGTTATGAAAGGAGTTGGAGGCAGCAAAGATGGGAATGATATAATTATATTTTAATTTAAAGTGTAAACAAGTGTCCATGCATGGATATTTTTCTTGTTTCATATATTAGAAAAATAAAACAATTGTTTATAATTTTTTAATCAAGGAGGATGTATCATGCCCCTTATAACCTTTAATAGAAGGATAATTGGCTTCTGGGGAATGGTATGGTGTGTTAAAAATTTATCTTTGCTTTATGACATTTGATTTACCAATGCACTTCTAAAGTTAACTTTAATTCTGAGCATGCTGGAAAAGTACTCAGGCACAGTTACCCTCACAAGCTTGTACACTGGATGTCCTCCTGAGTGTGTGTGTGTGTGTGTGTGTGTGTGTGTGTAAGTGTGTGCATTTTTTCAAGAAAAAATCTAAAATTTTATTTAAAAAAAGTATGATCATTTACAATTATAGAACCTTTACCTGACATTGCATCAGTGACCAAGAACCATAGACTATGTAGCTCAGAGAACTAAGGTAAAACTAAATATTACATGACTAAAAAAAGGGAAAGAAAGAAAAAACAGTAAAATGAATCATAATGACATTCTGTTATACTCATACATTGGTGTCTCATTCAGCCAAGTCATCAGAGAGTGCTCCCTCCTGCAACAAATGGAAGCAAATACAGTGAACCACAGCAAGAAATTCCTTGACATAAGAGTCTAAATGTGAGGTCTTCATAAAACCCCTCTCCTCAGTGCTCAGGGTATCCAGTGAAAGAGGAGGTTGAAGGAGTGTGAGAACCAGAGCTGACAGGGAATACCCTGAGAGCAGGACACTCTAAATCAACAGAAAATCACATATGTACTCAGAGACAGATGATGGAAGCACAGGTCCTAGAAGGTTCTCTAGCAGGTTCTCTGAAAATATTGTTTTACTTTTCATCTGAGTATGTTTATGCAATGCCTGAGAGTATGAATGCATATTCTCTGTTTCTTGTGCCATCTCTTGGGGCTCTTTTCCTTCTGTTGGATTGCCTTGCCTAACATTGGTATGACAGATTTTGTGTTAACTTATATTTATTTTGTTAAAAAAACAAATAAAATAAAATCAGGGATACAAAGTATAGATAGATGAGAAAAAATAATTTTTCTTAACATGTTTTCTGATTTATTGCTTCAAAATACCCATCGAAAAATATAAATATTAATTTAGCAGACACATGTATTAATTATTTTATGTCGATAAATGCAAGCACTCTTTTTACATATGGAAATCTAGTCACGTAAATCTAAGTAGCCAACTCAAAATCAGAGATGACCTTAGGACTCTGTAAATTCATCAATATAGCACAAAAGACATATTTAATGATGCAAAGGCAGTTAAACCAAAGGACTCATTTCCATAGAAAATCTAGGTGTCAGAGAGTTCAAGGTTCTGCCTGACTTTTTCTGTGTTATGGATTACTATACTTAGATTTGAAAAATATGCTGTCCTGAGAATTCTGTCACATGTCTGACTTTCAGACTAATCCCAAGAATATAGTAAGGCTGTATCTAGGAAAACAAAGTAAAAATCTGTAATTTTAGAGAATTACAATAAGTACATTTATAATGGAGAGGTAGGTCAGATGAAGATAACGGAAGTATTTATTCACTGGATAGAGTGAATTTTAAGCTTTACAAATGTAATAATTCTCCTCTAGCATTTATAGCTGGGTATTAAAATAAAGATGATACAATCTTCCATATCTATAGGTGTCTGGATGACTACAAAGGTGAAGAGTTTGTCCATTCATTTATAAATGATGTGATAGATGATCCAATTTCCACAATGTGAAATTTTATATATTAAATTAATCCCACAAAGAAAAAAATGTTTTAAAAGGTCTATTAAAATCTCCAAGGTTCTCTGGACCATCTCTGAAAATTTCTGTAGCATGAATATATCCTAGGAGACCTGATCATGTTTGTTTTCAAAGTACCCACTGTGTTATCAAGAAGAGACGACATACTTAAGTGTGCTAAAATACCCAGAAATTTCATTTTGTAAAATGAGTTACCTCCCTGTGTGCCTATTGGAGAAAGACCCCACATATATAGGTAAAAACCAAAACTTAAAATATATAGTCTCTTTCCTATAATATTATTGGACTGATATTATATGTTTCCTAAGTAGATGACACAATATCACCAATTGAATCTCTCAGAATTATGCTTTAATTATTCTTTGAGAACTTCATACAGCATATCTTATTGTATTATTATAATGTGATAGTGAATACCTTCTCAGGTGTAAGTGGGATTTTGTGCGAACTTCTCTTTGTTTGTGCTATGAGTTTTGGCCGGCTTGAACTTTTATAGATTGGATGAATGCTGTAGGTTCTCTGTGAGTTCACATGCACATCTGCACTCTTGTGTCTTAAAATTTTTGTTTTCTTCAAATTGTTGACCCCTTCTGTCTCTTTCCAACTCTGCCCTCCTTTATTCTGTAGAGATCCCTGAGCCTTGAGGCAGTGTGCTAAAATCATCCCACTTGAGATAATGCTAATGCCTAGGGTATAGATGTAGGAGGTTTGCCACAAGTTTTGAGCTCACTTATCTTACATACTGAGTTCCAGTTGAACCCTGTTCATAATCAGATGCTATCTAAAAATAAAAGGAACAAACGGTATCTTTTTGTTTAGGGAATTAAAAGCAGTACACTAACCACTACTAAGTCTCTTGTTTTGCACATTGTCTAGTTGTGGGTTTCTTTGATATTTAGCAGATAATACAAGAACAATTTTTTTTTGCTAAGGACACAAAAATTCACCAATATATAGGGAAAACAATATGTATTGATGTGCAAAAATAATAGTAATTTTCCCTTGAGCCCATAATAGATTTCATCTAACTTTCACGGTCTTAATCACAGTTCCAAGTATGGCCTCTGTCTATTGGAGTGGCCTTTAAATCCAATAAAAAAAGTAGGTTATTTTACTCCCTAACATTTGGGCAACTATTGCATCAACTGGTGAAGAGATGATGAAACTTACTACATTTACACAATGGAGTCTTAGCTGTTAAGAAAAATGAAACTGTTAAGTTTTCAGATAAAAGGATGGATGCTATATGGAAGATAGTTTAAAGATAGATGATATGTAGACACATAGATGCATAGATAGAGGATAAATGACTGATTATAGATACATATATAGATAAGGAAAGCTGAAATTATGCTACCCATTCTATTTTATTTTCCTTAAGAAATTTGATTTCATTACTTTTTAAGTTAAGTGTAGTTTCTTTCATGCAGTATTTACCAATTCTTAACTAATTCAGAGTTAATGATCCCAAATAATTGCTCAGATTTGTTCAGGGACCATCTGCAAAACCCAAAGAGACGTTTATTCCAGGGAATAAAAATGTGCTTTCATTCATATTTTATTTCTACCTCTTGAGGAAACATTTGTGGTTCACAACCAAAAATAAGATCATGTTTTATAATTCAAAGAGTTCAGTGTATGCAGTGATGATGTCTCATTACTATTTATAGAACATCTACTATTTGACTATGTATAAATATTCTCTATGAAATTATTTCTATTTCTTTCATGCCAGCAAATAAATGTCATTTACAGGAATTGTATTTTCTGCCTACAGCTGCTCAGCTAATTCTTGAAATATGCAACAATCATACTTGATATTGTTCCTTTAGTTTTGTACAGTATTATTTCAATGTACTCAGACTAACTGGTTTAATATGATTCTTAATATCTTATTAATTAATTTTTGTTTTGTATATTTCTTCAATGCATGTTAATCTTATAACTTTTTTGAGATGGTGCTTCAAGGAAGTAACAACTGAGAAAAGCATCTATAGTGTAACCATAAGAAAATAATTCAATTGTAAACAGGCCAGTGTGGTGATCATTACAGTACTGTGTGAAGGAGTCAGATACTAGTGCATTTTTCAACAGGTTTGGTAATGAATTGTGACTGGAGTGAATGAAGAATCAGTAATTAAGAAGGGTTATAAGTTTCACGTATTGATTGCCTAGGCAGGTAAGGTTTAAACTGACTGAAGAGGTGATACTATTGGAAAGAACATGACTTTATTCCAAAGATAGACAGTAAAAATGGGAGTTAATCTCAGAAAATGGAAAGTTAGGATGCCTGATAAGATCTTAAGTGATAAAGACTAATTCAAGACAATCAAAATTTGAATCTTGGGTTACTTATAATCAGCTTATCTATAATAAATAAATACTAGGTACAAATACTATAATTGGCTTCAAAAATACAATTTAAGCTGATATTGAATGACATAGGGTTAGGATTCAATAATTAGAGAAATTATTACTGAATTATGTAACTGCCATCTATAATGAGACACAGAAACACTGAATTAAACTGGAAACATTTTCAAGTTTCAAGAATCATAAGCTCCCTCTGGCCTTCTCAAAGTTTAGTGACAATAAACTCACCATCCATAACTCATGTTCATGTATCTTCAGTGACTTCCGCATATGGTATATGTCTGTCTGCTATGGCCAGTGGAGACTGAACATCATTCTTCACAATCCTCTCACAGGAAGTCTAACTGAGAACCAAAAGAGGAAGAGTCAAGGAAACAAGTTCTTCAGCTGTTCCTTAGACAGGAGACCTTAGAAAGGTTATTATAATACTGTATTTGAAACATTAAAAAGGGGACCAGCTTTGCTTCTGGATCAGATACCCAGGAAGAGTTTCTTTGTAGGAATGAAATTTTCAGAAATGAATTAAGATTAGTTTTATGAATTTGATAATTTTATATGTTCCTAGGTACTATCATAACAAGTTACTAAAGCCAAGATCTTTTCAAATAAATCACAAAACAAATAAAAGGATTGTCTTGATGCCTGATATTCAGAGAGGAATAAAGTTGTGTATATTACAAAGCAATGCTAAATACTGGAAAAATTAAAGCATAAGAAATGGATTTTGGTTATAAAACACAAATAGCCCAGAATGTCTCATCTGACATATAATCCTAAACAGACATATTAGCAAAGAAATTTGCCATGCATTAAAGGAAAAGCTACTAACAAAGAACACTGTAGAGAGATGGTTAGAAACCTCCTTAGGTTAGGCCTGGAAGAACATCCTATTTTAGGGGCTGTTGCATTGAAGGGAACAGTGGAATTGTGACCTCATTCTCTGCACCTGTCTTTCACAGCTTCCCATTAAGGAAAAAAAATGTTGCTGTCCTGCATGTTCCCCACATGATGAGCTGCTTTGGAAGGGCCTTGAAGCAGTGGGTGAAAGGACAGTAGTCAGAAGACATAGACTTGGGGAGCCAAGAGAAGCCTTTTTTGCTGTTGTTTGAGTATTCCTGGTATTCATTAAGGAAATGGAAAGCTGGCCACCACAGCCATGAGGAGGAAGTGTCCACTGAGGTCAAAAGGTGTATTTTATCTGTTGTTGCTGTGAGAACTTACCATAGAGGAATGACTAAATAATTGAGCTGAGGTTTTTTGTTGTTGTTTTAATGTCTATGTTTGTATTCTAAAATAGCTTGCATGAAGTAAAATTAGTATCTGATAGAGTACAGATTAGGGACACAATAGTTTCTTAGCCACCTTGAGTTTATGTAAGCTTCTGGAAGTCTCCGGCACATAGAGATGCTCCTCTCTCCTCTCTCTCTCTCTCTCTCTCTCTCTCTCTCTCTCTCTCTCTCTCTCTCTCTCTCTCTCTCTCTCTCTGTGTGTGTGTGTGTGTGTGTGTGTGTGTGTGTCCATGTGTGTATGTATGGCAGGATTCAGAGGTTTGCCTCATTGTTTTTGAGACGTTTTTCTCACTAAACCTAGCTATCAGTGTTCACTCTTGGAGACAACATTAACCTATAAATTATTTGTCAGCATGTGGCCACACTAGCCTTAACTCTAATATTGACTCTTAACCTTAAAGGAAAATTTGTGATTAGATGGAGTTTATTAAAAACAATGTTCTTGTTTTAACATATGGTTATTAACACACTTAATTCCACTTTCAAGCAATATTTCCCTTCATCATATCATACAACTTTTTCATAAATTCCAGTAATTAGAAAAAATTGGATGTCTATGATTTTATTTATTAAAGAGCAAGGCTGAAAACTGTGGATTCTTTGAGTCTAAATTCTATGAAAAGAAAGTGAACAAGTGTGGTTGTTTCAGGGTGAAAGCCAGGGAAGAACAGTAGCTGCCAAAGTTTTGGGTATGTTGAATAAAGTTAGTACAAACATGACATTGGTATCTCCATTGACAAGTTCAGTTCACATTTATTAGAAAGAAAACTAGATGTATGTGTGAGTATAGATAATTAGTATCAGTGGTCACACAAAATCTCCTGCAAGTGCTTATATTACAGGCATACAGAATGATCTCTGCATATAAATATAGACTATATCACCACCTGCATAAACCCAAACCCAGATCATTGACATAAAATTAGCCAGAACTTTTGAATGTGTACCAAAACAATAGTGCTTAATTCTCCTGATCTGGTTATAAGATGTGATGAATTTTCCTTTCACTATTGTTAGAGGATTTTCTGCAATATTTAGCACTAGCTGACTAATTGAATGCATTATGAGTCTAGGTGTTCCAGTGAGAATCTGCATTAATCCCCATCAAGCCTAAGTTGGACTTGTAGCAGAAACCCTGAAGGACTTGGTGTTCTTAATTACTGATTCTGTCTTTCTAGACATAGAACTCCTGTGGTGATGAGCAACTGGAGAAAAATCTATCACTAAGGCACTCTTAAAGTTTATAATAATTACCAATAACCTTTCCACGAACCCTAGTTTAAGGATATTTTGAAGGAGAGACTGAGTGTATAAGTATAAGATTTAGCAAATTAACTTAGTCAAAAGCAAACGTTATGACATTCAACTTCTAGGCAAAATAACCAACTGTACAAAAAAAAAAAAAACATTCTCAGTAATCTGAAAGGAAACACGTTTAGTTTTGTTCCTTACTCAACATTCTCAGCAAAAACTATGTGATTTATTTCCTGAGGTACTGAGATTAAAGTTGGATATAGGAAGGGTAAGTGACCTACAATTGTTCTACACTCTGAGCATTGCAACTTAGAAAAAAAATAAGGGAAGGCATAGTTTTGCTTTTAAACCATGTTTCAAATCATTGCAAAAGTCATTCTAGCATTTTCTTTTGTTAGAAATAAACTATTAAAGATAGATCTTGATATTTTAATGAGAGCATTTCACTTTAAAAATCATGGTCATCACCTCTGAATTGAGACATTTTATATTTCTGTGGCTCCCTTCTGTTTACTCTAGTTTTTCTCCTTAATTTATTCTATTTCCAGAAAAAAATAAAACCACACATTTGGAGTTGGCTTTCCAAGAAATTCTAAAAGCCTGCGAGTTATGAGATTGCAGAAGATTTATTTCATCTTAAACTTTCAAGTACCAGTCCATTACAGTGGGCAATCAAGGCAAGAAACTCAATCATGGCAGGAAACAGGAGGCAGGATCTGGAGGCCATGGAGAAATTCTTATTGGCTTGCTCCTCATGGATTCCTTAGCTTGCTTTTTAAAATTTATCTCCATAGCTACCTACCCCAGGATGGCACTACCTACAGTAAATTGGGTACTCTTCATCAATCACTGGTTGAGAAAATTCCTGCAATGTCCAGGGGCCACTCTAACTCCCAGGCCATTATGAGGGCTGGGGATATTCTCTTAATTGACTTCCTACAATCACAAATGACTCTAGCTTGTATCAAGCAGACATAAATTAGCCAACACAATATTTGTGTGAAATTTTATGAATGCTAAGAATTATAGTTATGTTTGAACTTAACAAAAATGATTAGCAGAAAGTAATAAAATGAGTCATTTTTGACACAATATGGGATTATTATCTTTATTAAATGGATAATTAGCCCATCTCTTGAGTACCTCAGAGACGTAGAAAGTTTGACTCAGAATAGAAGCAAAGATTAAAAATAAACATCAGTGCATGGATTGTATTATTATTTATTAGGTAAAAATCAATAAAATCTTTGATTAAACTTCACACATCATAAAATGTGCATATATATTTCAAGTATTTGAAGGGTAATTATCGACAGTTTTTTGTCATTGTTTGGAACTGCTCTTCATTCAGCATGCTGAATAGTGTTAATTGTTATTTACATTTTAATGAGTGCCATGGAGGATAGAAAAGTGAATTATAACTACTTTCAAAAAATACATTCAGTTTAATATTAGAAAAAATATCCTGAGAAAGTGTTAATAATAAATCAGATGTTATGGAGCCATGTACCTTCTTCACATACCACAAGAGACTAGATTTCCAGAGGTTAGAGCCTGAGGAAATGAGAAAGAATAATCTACACTGAGACTTTATTCACATATACTAGACAAGAAATCTTTCTATCAGATCACTATCTGAAGGCAGAGACTATGACACCAGTGGACTGTCAAGATAGCAAGCAGCTGTAACTTTTCGTCCTCACAGTGTATACCTCTCTTTATCTTCAAGATTCTGCAACTGTGACTTAATCACCATTAAAAGGCAGCTCATACAGTAACAGGTGGCATGCCTCCAGCCAAATGGAAGATCAGATTATTTCCCAAATGTTGCTCATAGTTCTGGGTATTTCCAAAATAAATATTTAAGTGCACTTTAATCTAAAAGCAGCAAAGTGTAGATGCGACTGGTATAACTCATGTGATGAACAGTTAATATGTTATTCTAAAATTATACACTTTTGGTAGCTAAATCAAGCTGAAAATTGATACTTGGTATAAAAGCACATTTCTATTTTAATAGATTTTGAAAGAGTTATTAGAGCCTTGATTGAAACTATTACCTACTGTGAAAATGAGAAAGGATTTTAATTAGCTTTATTAAAACTTTACATAGTGATAAATGATGAAAATTCTTCTTTATAACCTTCCCATGTTTTTATTATTAGGATTTGTTTAATGGAATTCATTACTAAGCCAACTCAACCTCCATTGTTTAATTCTCAGAATGTATCTTAGTGAAGTGTTCTTGCTTAGAATATTGTTGCTCTCGAGAAGGAAAGTCCTCCCTGTCCAAATGGCAATTAAATAAAATAGGTCAAGCTGATCCTCTGTCTTACAGGAGAAGTCAGCTGGAGTCAAAAATAATGGAGGAAGAAATGGCGTAATGTGAAGACATTTAAGAAATGCAGTGTGCACTCATAAACATTTCTGTGGAAAATTATCAAATTTCCAGAAATTATTTTCAGATATGTAAGCACGGCATTTGTTCAACAGCATATGTACTATGGTATCTGCATGAAAGGGGAACTGACATCAAACATTTTCTATGTGGTACCCTCCCTTCTTTCTGCTAGGTTGACAGAGCCAAATATAGTGTTTACTTACAGCCTTTGCTTTGATCAGTACTCTATGTAAAAACGGTTATGGCATAGAATCTGGAGGTCCAAAATCCTACTAAAGAGTGTGACATGAAACAGAAACCCTCCCAATTGGGATGTGGGTATCAGCTGATAATGAATTTCAGGAAAAACTATTTTAATCTAAATGTCAATCTCCTGTCATATCTAATTATATGTTAGAAGCCACAAAACTTTTATCCTTCTTACTCATTTAGAGACAAGGTGTTTAAACAGGCCTGAGTCAACCCAGATGTCATGTTGTCTTCCCCTGTGATTTTTGCCTCTTGTCATGCTGTTTGGTACACTTTTGACTGTGAGGCTTACCCAGGTAAATAAGTTGAACTGGGTTTCCTGTGATCCTAACACTTCTATCCTTCTAATGGCCACAAAAAAGAATTGATGTGTAACAAATTTTGAAGATACTCCATAGAAAGCTGCCGACATTGATCTACACTGGGCACTGAACTCTCAAGAGAAATGCTGAAGGGACGGGACAGTGCCTCTGTGGTTAAAAGTGCTTTCTGTCCTTCCAGAAGACTCCAAAGTGCTACCCAGTACCCACTTGACATGGCTCAAAGTGGCCTGTAACCCAGATCCAGAGGAACTGACACCCTGTCCTTGCTTCTTCAAGCACTTGCACACACACACAATATACAAAGAAATGTGTGAAACACACACACACACACACACACACACACACACACACACACACACACACACACACACACACATGAAATAGAAAAGAAATCTTTCAAAAAAGAGAAAGTTTGAGGAAACAGGGCATACCCAGAACATAGATGTTATCCCTCCTTTTAGATACCTTAATACATTGACAATTTTGTACTGTAAACATTTTAAATTGAGAATCTTTCAGATTCTGTCCTGTATAAAATTCTGTCATCCACATCTCTGAATTCTGCACAAGGAATCTATAGCATAGCAGCAGATGATAATTACCATTTTATATTCCATACATCAGAATTTAAACTGTGAGTATCCCGTGAGGAAGAAGGATAGATCTTGCTAAACATTTTTCTCATCAAAACAGACACCGTCATAGCAGGAGTTGGACGAGAAGAACGGGAAGCTTGCTACATATGTAGTTTATTCTTGAATCCTCTCTTACAGCCTCTTAGGTCACGCACCTGAGTAAAGAGGCCGGCGATACAGAAACTATGTTTCCTAGTTCACTGGCTGATTTTGTGGATCAACTCGATACAAGCTGGAGTCATCATAGAAAATATTTTATAATTATAGTGCATTGAAATCAAAGAATTTTATGAGGCAGAAAATCTTTTAATTGGTAAAATTTTTAAATGTCGTTTAGGTTAAAATGAATATATTCCTAGACTATTTTTCCACTGTGCATTTCTCTATACACAGTTATTTTCTCTTTGTTGTGATCTTGACCCACAATTATTTAAGAAAAATTGCATTTAAAGTTTCAATTCTCCTTTATAAGTGGCTTTTGATGTTTTATTATGTGTGTTGGTTTGATTCAATTCCTAGTTGTTTCATTTAAAACATTCAAGTTATAAACCAATGTGACTTTGAAAACTAGTGATTCATGCAAGAAAATTTTCACTTAAACATGACTTGCAGTCTCCCCTTTCTTTTATTTTCATGTGCACATTGTGACCACAGTAGGTCACTTTTAATTTCAGAGATTTCAGTTCCTTGTTTGCAGCTGTAGTATGGTAGAATTAATAACACATAATTTTCCTACAAAATGCAATGTTTCTGTGCTAATTTTTTCATGAGTACTTGTTATTTCTCAAATTTTTGAAGTTATGAATGACAAGTATTGGATATTTTCTATTTCCTGAATAGTTCATATTTTGACAGATAATGATTAAATATTAGGTCATTATTCACAACAATCCATACCCAACATATATTTAGCATTAGTTCTTCATTACTATATATACATATATTCTGTCAAGTTGACCAACAAAACCATCCAGTGTGTGTGTGTGTGTGTAAATTTCAGTTAAGGTCAGTGTTTGGCTTTGAAAAATTTAGGCCTTGCACTGGTTGGATGAGGTTCACCCATCCAATGTAGGGCAATGTACTTTAGTCAGCATATATAAATATTAATCTAAAAACATCCTCTAAGAAGCATCCAGAACAGCGCTTGAACCAGTACATAGGCACTGAAAATCTGTTCAGGTGGACACATTAAATTAACCAAGCCAATCACTCTCTAACTTGCTAATATTTATATAGTGAGATTCACACATATTGAACTTATTTTGTAGCTGAGAAGGAATATGGGAATTGGCTTCTAAGCTGTTTCTAAATGTCTATTGTACAGGATGGTTGTGTAGCTCAGCTTAACACAAGCGAGAGTCATCTGAGAGGAAGGAGCCTCAGCTAAGGAAATGCCTCCATGAGACCCAGCTGTATGGCATTTTCTCACTTGGTGATCAATGGGGGAGGGTACTGCTCACGATGGGTGGTTCCATGCCTGGACTAGGTGTCCTGGGATCTATAAGAAAGTAGGCTGAGCGAGGCAGCGCAAACAAGGCAGTAAGCAGCACTGCACCTTGGCCTCTGCATCAGCTCCTGACTCAGGTATCTTGTCCTGTTTGAGTTCCTGTCCTGACTTCCTTCAGTTATGACCAGCAATGTGGAAGTCTAAGCCAAATAAATGCTTTCCTCCCCAGCTCACACTTTGGTCATGGTGTTTCATTACAGGAATGGAAACCCTCAGTAAGACAGTAGGTCATGAGTGAATTTGTAGTCCTGGGTAAGAGGAAAGTTGACTAATCATATGCTGCAGAGATGGGATTCATTTGTTAAATTTCCTATTTGGAAGGGCTACATTGTTACTCATTTCTTATCATACTGGTATCGATATTAAATATTCATATGTGAGACACTGAGATGGAACATGCATTGGAAGAAATACCTGTCTGATTCAACATCTCTGACATTGGAGAAAAAAAGGGAAAGTGTCATAAAACCATAAGTACCAAATTGTTTCTAGCTAAAGCCATTCAATAATGGTAGACGTATGTGGTAATTTACCTAATTACCATCACCTGTTGAAATGTGGAAATCTGATTAAATTAAGATCTAAACAAAAGCCCCAAATAAGAAGATATCTTATAAGGTGAGGCTGGTTTCCTCAGAATCAGACTGTTTCTCCTCTCCTCCAAGCAAATAAATAATAATTTTCTTAAAGGGAAACATTGAGAAGGAGAGTTAAGGCTTCAGACAAGACACAAAATATAGAGATTGTCAATTATTACAATCAAGACAAAGAGTTACACAACAAAAGTATTACTTATCCAAGATTTCTGAGTTGCTGGCTAGGATTTTAGTGACAGAAAAGATTTCCCTCTTCTTGACTAGACCTTGTTGTCTGGTATTTGTTTACATTGTGTGAGGATGTGTCATTGTTATTGGCTTAATAAAAGGTTGAATAGTGAACAGATAGGTAGGAGGGAATAGATGGGATTTCTGGGGAGAGAAAGGAACTTTGGGAAAAGGAGAGATATAGGGATGACATGGAGCCACTGAAGAAGTTAGAAATATGGTACAGAGCAGAGGTAACTGAACCATGTGGCAGATAGCAGATTAATAGAGACAGGGTTTTTGTTATAAGAGTTTGTGGGGAAGAAGCCTAATCTAAGGTCGATCTTTTATAATTAATAAAAAGTCTTTTTATTATTATCTGGGAGCTGGAAATAGAAAGAAATACTGACTACAGGGAGTCTACCTGTATAATTCCCACTTTACTGAACCAACATGATCCCTAGCTAGTTGTCTTTGGACCCATAGATAAGCACAATTCTCACATCTTATCAAAGAAATATTTCCTTGCAACATAAGATCATTACAGAAATCTAAAACAAAATGCAGAGAACACATGACAATTTAATGTCCATCCTCAATTGAAACTGGACAATCCAATTCCTGTTCCTAAAGCTCAGGGATCACAGTAGAAAAAGGGCAGTAAGATTTTAAGAACCAGAGTAGCAGGCGGTGAACATTCTTTCTGCTCCCCCGTGGATGGTGAGGCCTTCCATAGGGTGTAATCAGAGTCTATCATACCCTTTGGGATAGGGCCTAGGCCCACCCTTGTGTGTCTTAGCTCAGGGAGTTTTCCTCTATGTGGAATGGGCTCCCAAAGTCCACACCTATGCTAGGGATAAGTACTGAACTTCTACAGGAGGTCCTGTAGATTTCCGAGGTTTCCTCAATGAAATCCATGTTCCTGGGGTCTGGATCAATCCCATGCTGTTATCCCAGCTATCAGTCTGGGGATCACGAGTTTCCCGATGTTCAGGTCAGTTGTTTCTGTGGGTTTCACCAGCCTGGTCTGGACCCCTTTGCTCTTCACTTGTCCTTCTCTGCATCTGGATTCCATTTCAGTTCAGTGATAACTTGTGGGTGTTGGCTTTTACTTCCACCAGCTGCTGGATGAGGGCATATACATCAGTCATCAATCTCATTATCAGGGGAGGGCATTTAAGGTAGCCTCTCCTCTGTTGCTTAAAATGTTAGTTGGTGTCATCTTTGTAGATCTCCAGACCTTTCCCTAGTGCCTGATTTCTCTGTAAATCTAAAATATCTCCCTCTATTATAGTATCTCCATTCTTGTTATCATCTTCCCCTGACTCAAGCTTTCGGCTTCCTCGTGTCCTCTGCAACCCTTCTCTTCTTCCCCTCTCATTCTCCTAGCTCCCTGCCCCCTCTTCCTGTTCTCTCAATTTGCTCAGGGGATCTTGACCTTCTCCAGGGGACCATGTATGTCTCTCTTAGGGTTCTCCTTATTTACTAGCTTCTCTGTCAGTGTGGATTGTAGGCCGATAATTCTTTATTCTATGTTTAAAGCCCACATATGAGTGAGTACATATCATGTTTGGGCCATTTTTCATTTAAACCAAGCTACACGGTTATTACTATAGTGAATTGGTCAGAAAAAGATGGAATTACTGAGAAAAATAAAACTTCTCAATAAATCATGCATTTTTTTTTACTTCTGAGAGAATGTATAAGTGAAGGTAATCTACTCTGAGTTGACCCAAAACTATAATCTTTGCTAACCATATGCTGAGAAAATAAATCTCTGTTGATTTTTTTAAAAGCTTTGGTTTTAGAGACAGAGTTAACACTAGCTCATTGCAATGTAAAGTGTCATCAGAATTCCCATAACAGATTAAGTTTACACAAGAATCCTATTTTAACAAGATTCATGATTTATGTCCATCTCACAATGGGCCAACTAGATTTATGATCCTACCATAACTGTTGTACATATCCTCATCATTTAAACACTCAAACAGGCTCCCTCAACAGCAAAGTAGGAGTTACTGTAATGGAAACAGCTAAATGGAGTACTATGAATACTGGTATACCATCTCTACTAAAATATGAATGATGAGAATAAATAACATTTAGATGATAATGTTAAAATTATTTATACACATAAAATTTTAAAAAAGATAGATCATGGGATGTGCTTTTCATCATGTTCCCATTTAATTCATTAGCTTGGCACTTGTAATGCACAGATGGACAATGACACATAATAGAGGATTATCAGCAGCATGAGCACATAGCAATATACCCACTGCAGCTCTTGTTCTGGATATGGCATCCTTCCTAGAGCCAAATGCACAATGGCTACCAGTTTTTGTCATTTTCTGATTACTGGTGTTCATCAGTGAGAAAAGCAACATGGACTTGCTTTATATACTATAGATGTCATGGTCTCATTGCAGAATTTAGTTCATTATTTTTTCTTTGTGTGTTAATTTGATATTCTACTTGCTGTGTTGAAGATCTATGGAACCAAGATAAAGGAAGAAAATACAATTTTGGATCATGGTTTCAAAGTCTGTGACATTACCTTCAAAGGCAAGTCAACAGTCAATATGGCATAAATCTTAGTTTCTACAACTTCTGAAAATAATACCACCAACCCAAGACAAAACAGTGCTAGTATTGGAAAAAGCTACTAATGAACAGTTGTTTGCTTTGACATTGCAAACATTAAATGAGCCCAAGAAGGAAACTTCATTTTTAAATAGTGGCTTTTCCATAATGTAGTTGGATAGAGTCTAGATTATTTGGAGTTTGTGTAAAAGTCATTGTTCCATGATATTAAGTAGTATAACAATTGACCCTGAAAAGAAAGAAATGACAACCAATCTGAATGGCTTGAAAATTTTTGTGTTAACTAGATGACAAGGATTCCATTCCCTAAAACAATTAAGTACTTGACACTTAAGAGATTTTAGAAATTGAATCATCTGCAGCATATTAGGTATTTCTTTTGTAATAAAAGACATATTAGTGTCTCTTGAAATATGTAAGTCAAAAGAATGATGCTCAGTTATTTACATACATTTTTATCATTTGGGTTTAGAAATTGTTAGACTTGAGGTTAATACAGCAACCTCTTAAAGGGATAATTAGAAGATTGGTTAGTCTGAGTAAACTCAATTTAAGAAAGGATTCTATGAATGTTTAGCTGACTCTATAAGCAGAACAGTATGTTGGGCTTTGTCATAGAATTATAGCAGTAAAGTTCTGCCATCAGAATTACTATAACAAAGTTCAGAATAGATAATAAAAAGAGAGATATAACACTTTAAATCAGCTCCTTATCTATTCCTGGTTGCTTGGAGCAACAGGAACATTTAGATTGCAGGCTGAACTGCCAATAATGATCTCACTAAGGCCAGTGCCTTATTTTGCTTTCCTATTACTGTGATTCCTGTGATAACCATGACCAACCCTGGCTCCAAGTAATATGGGAGGAAAAATCTTCGTCTTGTAATTCCTGACCATTTTCCATCATTGACAAAAGCCAGGGCAGGAACTTGAACAGCAACAGGAGGCCAGCTCTGAAGCAGACAACATGAAAATATTTTAACTGGAAAAAATGCATTGTAAATAAAAGTAATTTTTCTTACACTATGCATATAAATGTACTTAAGGAGTATTTGCATGAGATAATGTAGCAAGATGTAGCATGAATTCTAGTAGGTCTTAATAATAAAAACTCAGAGTAGCTATCAGGGGGTGAAGGCTGAAGGATCGGAGAAGTAGAGCAGCAAGTCACTGGTAGTTCTTACCTCTACCAGTGCTCAGACCAAAGGGAGATCCTGTCCTTAGATTACAACCTCAAACTGCCCTGAGCTCCTGTATCTGCCTTATTTTCCTCTCTTTGCCCAGCCGTATCACTCCTGTCTCCAAATCCCTAGTGTTGGGAATAAAGGCACATGATCCCAAGTACTGGGATCACATTTGCATGAACTGTTTCTCTTTTAGACAGATTCAATCTTATCTAGTCCAGAGTGGACTTGAACACACAGAGATCCCTCTGCCTTTGACTTTGAAGTGCTGGGATTAAAGGTGTGTGACACCAATTCCTGGCCTCTATGGCCAACTAATGGCTTAGCTATACATGCACTCTGACCTTCAGGCAAGCATTATTTGTTTAGGCATAAATAAAATACCATCACCAGATATACTTTTGCTTGACTTTTTATGATAAAACATGGACATATGCAAATTAATGATATACAAGAAAATTCCAATCAATTATATCTTGGAAAACCTCTAAATTTATTAGTGTCACTTGGAGAAACATGGGAGAGTTCTTCACTTACCAGGCTATTCAAGATTTGACCATTGGCACAATCACAAAGACCATGATAGAGGAGTGACAGTTATGTGAGTTGACCTCCCTTTAGAACTTTTAATTTTTGCACAATTCCAGTGAATAATCTCCTCCAACCATTAACATGAATTGTTTATTACTTATATAGCCTTGAGTAGAAACTCACTGTATTTTAAGTTTCATGAGTTTTTTGAATCTTTGGAACCTCTTGTCCCAGTTTAGGATGAAATGTTTTAATTCAGAGGAACTAGCTATATATTATGCATGAAACTCCCACTCATATCTTGTGAGGGGAGATTTATAAATACATAGACAATATAGCTTAGCCCATGCATGGGTCAGCTTCATATTCTATACAGATCAAAATGAATAGTCGTCCCCTTATATTCTCTTTTAAGGATGGCTCTTAAACAGTTTTAAGAAATGAACTGAGTAGTTTACCTCATTGAGATAGGTAAGGAATTGAGTTAGTAATAAATGATCAAGCCTGTAGGGTTTTCAGAAATATGTGGTGCTGTATCACTGACTGATGAGTGTGACCAGAGCACTAAATCTTTGAATTATATTTGGCTTTCAGGATATAGTGTGTGTGTGTGTGTGTGTGTGTGTGTGTGTGTGTGTGTGTGTGTGTGTGTGTGTGTGTGTGTGTTGGTTTGTTTATTTTTTGTGATTCCCTTTTGTAAATTTATTAATAGTTTTAATTTTAAATGAAAAAATATAGCAACCCCAGCTTGACAAATGCTTGTTAATCAGAACACAGAACCCTTAGAAACAACAGTATACATAATATTAACAAGAACATTGCCTAGGATAGCAAATATGCTTTCTATGACTAGAAACACTTTAAAATGAGTCCTCCAAATAAACTAAATACCAAGGATGGAATGTAGAAGTTGACAATGCTATCTTGCCCAGATTTTGTTGTTGTTTGTTTTTTGGTGTGGTAGGGTTGTCTTTCAAATATTGACTGACATACTCACAGTTACACAAGGTGATGCCTAAATTTGTCACTTTTTTGGGTCAGAAAATGCCTAGTATATTAGTGGTACACAATTCTTGGGACAAGAGTGAAACAATAGTTATCAGGATATTTTTTGGAGACATGTAAACTTATAATTTCACAATCTTAAAATTAAGATACAGTTATATTTTCTCATCTTAGATAACCATTGTTAAGTGGTGATATGTGTTAATTACAAATTCATAAGCCATAAAAAAGAAAACCCTCAAATGCCATTTTTCAGTAGTCAATTTGCCAGAATAACTGCTATGTATAAGGAAATGCAGATAGGTGACTAAGTAGACAAATTATAAAAATACAGGAGAAATGTATTTGGATATAATAGAATTCAGATTGCAAATGTACTTCAAAATTATTTTGGCAGACATTCTGTCAACACTCCAAAATTATTTAAATGCCATTCATTAGATTCGACTATAATACATTTCCCTTACACAATTATATTAATTTGTTTTTCCCAATGGAGAAACACTAAAGCTGTATTCTGTGCTTAATGCTCTATTCCAGTTGCCTTTTTTGCTATAACTTCTACATGGTAGCATATGAATCACAGCTAAAAATTGAATTTTACCTCATTGAGAAAATATTTAGTTTTATAATGTTTATTGCTATTCATTTTTGTTGGCTGTTTTGGAAAAAATAACAGATTTGGTGAAGATGAGGGGTATCACTGTGGAGGATGCAGGAGTGGGAATGAAGAAAGCATTATTAAATAACAAATCTTAAAGGAGGGATTTTGGAAATCAGTATTTGAATTGTGGAAATAGCATTTTGATTATTCCATGGTTCATGGGACTCCCTGCTGTAATCCTCACCTAAAGTGGCATTTTTAGAACAATTAGTTAGTGTTGAGATGATTACAATGTCAGAAATGGGGGATTATGCCTTTAGCTAAAGAATAAACAGCAGGACAAAAGCTATTAAGGGGTACATATGCTATTTCTAGACAAACATGGGTAAAAACTACAAAGAGATAGGAATAAAAGAGAACAAAAAGGCTCAATAATAAACATTTATAACTTTTTCTTGCTATTGTTAGCTTTATTACAAACAAAATTCCTTTTAAGGACTCCCACTAATGAAAAATTTAAAATCGAGAAAGTCACTTTTCTTGCAAAAATCCTCCTATCCTTAATGACAAGTCAAGGATTTTTAGAATGGAAAAGATTAAAAAAGCAAAATATCAATGAGAAAGCCTTAGAAATACCAAATATATGTTTAAATGTTGACTTTGTATGGAAAAGAACAATTTTTATTTACTTAAAATCAACTTTCTGCCAGAATACAACAAAAGTAAACAATGTGCCATGAATCTGGAAATTTCTACTTCAACCATATCTCATTACATGTAAAATAAAAAAACAGTTTAGAATCAGAGCACAAATTATGCAAATGTTTTACAACATAGTACTACATTACTTTTAAAAATTACTTCAGAAAAAAATTTGTAGTATGTATATATAGATAGATATATACACTTACAAAGATAAAATAAAGTTAACTGAGGTAATGTTTTTAATGGCCTTGTATACATTAAATTTGTATTTTATTCACTCATTGTAAAACCTACATTACTATAATTTTAATCACTAAACCTATATATTTCTATGAACATATAACATTAATGGAAAACATTGAAACATAACCTAAATGACAATGGAGGATATTAATAGAAAACTCAGAAAAAATCAGTAGTTTCTCATTCATGAAATTTAAACAAGTCTTGCTTGTCATAAAATTTTGAGGTAGTAAGGGAATAAGCCCAGCTTTATGTCAATATCTTATTGCTACTGCTTTGTATTGAGGTAAGGAACTATTTCCTCTTGAGTTTGTTTTGTATTATATGGATGATATTCTGTTTTCTAAAAGATAATAAAATGCTAAAAGGTTTATTATAAAAATAAACTTAGATTGAACCTCTAAAATTGTATTCCTCATGAAAAAATAACTTTTGTTTAATAATTCTGATGACTTAGCACTGGTATTTTCTATTATATATCCCTGTCAAATATTAATAACTAACAGTGCTCCTGTACACATTGCCAAAACTTTTCAGGAATTTTGCCAACTATTTGTTTGATAAAACCCACATCATAGACCTGATGTGGGTCAATCTTTGGGAAAAGATCTAATGAACAAGTTTTTGGGTTTTTTTCTTTTTTAAATTATTAAACAGTAAACACTTCATTAACTGAGATATTCCTCCTAAATTGCTATGAATATATCTGTTTAAGAGCTATGACTACTATTATCAAATAGGCTTCATTCTAAAGTTACATGTATGGTCCAACATACGTAAATCAATAAAGATAATCCACTATATAAACAAACTGAAATACAAAACCATATGGTCAACCCAGTAAATGCAGAAAGTTATTCAGTGTGGAAATCCAGCTTTCTGGTGAAACGTTATACTGAGTGCTGTCTTCGGTGCACCCCAAATCAGCATATGGCCTCCTGCCTTGCTTTCATTCTTTCTCGGATATACTCTACAGTACATGGTAGGCAATTGGTTTAAATTGTTCTGTCCTGAGAGTGTCTGGGAAAGGGATGCTCTTTTAATATTTAGCAAGTGCTTACTGACATTTATTTACATGTATTTTTACCATGTTTATCTGACCTCAAATATCCTTCCTGTCATCATTAATTTCTTTGTTTTACTCATGTATAAAAGTCCACTAAAACTGAAATAAAATCACCTGCAATACTGGACTGTAGTCAGACTGATTCTTTAATGGCCTCAAACCTCATGTCTCACTGACAGACCTGCATAGGTTGACCAAGATAAGCAGCATGTAGTTCACACACTATGGAAGTGGAAATTGGAGGATTTATTGCTCAGCTGGTTTATCAGATTTAGTGAATTCCAGGTTCATTAAAAAAAAAAAAAACCTGGCTCAAAAATTGTGGTGCATGTCCATAGAGGAAGACAACAGACATCAAGATCTAGTCTCTACATGTCTTTACAGACGTATTCAAACACACCCAATCACATGTGCATACTTATGAAGCTCTTACACACATACAAGCATTGTTTTCAAAATTCATAGCATGTATATTGTTTGAATTTGACTAATTTACTAGATTCTATAGCCTATATAGCATACATAAGCAATCATGACAGTGATGAAGATTTTCCTGTGCTATACCCAGGACTTGGCACTTACTGTATACAAACACACACACACACACACACACACACACACAGACACAAACACACACACACACACACACACACAAACACATACAGACACAAACACACACACACACATACACACATATACATATCAAGTAAATATATATATATATATATATATATATATATATATATCAAGTAAATAAATAGAAGCTGTTCCCCCCCCCTGAAAAAATAAAACAAAAACAACCTTTCAAGATCTCTCAAGAGGAATCTTTGTTACAATAAAATCTTCAACAGTTTATTTCTAAAAATTTTATGAAGAAAAATATTGCAACAAGATAAATTAACAGCAAAACATCCCTTAGATTACATTTCTATTTGTTTTTAAGATGTTCAAGTGATGATTATAATACACTTTGCTCAAATCTTTAAAATTAAATTAACATTGATTTTCTGTAAAATCATATTCATTATAGTATTTTAGTGCATAAATTATAAATATGTATTTTGAAGACTAAATCATATTGAACTACAATGGTATCAGAAGTAACTTTATGTAAGTCAGTATATATGTTGAATTGTCCATTGTTACTTATCATCTGAATTATGGAATATAGAGATGGAATCATGACAGAGTTAATTTAAAATATATTAGAATGCCTTGAAATTTCTACTTACAGTGTGTTATAAAGGTAAAATATTCTGACACTTTAAAATAAGCAAAATAAAATTTCCTATTTTATAGCTGTGCTGTAATTATGTACTGTTATGACCAGTGTCATTTTCCTCCTCAGAAGTCGTTCTTTAGTTCACTGAAAAAGCTGCCGTAGTGGGAGTTACTTGCGTTACAATAATGAAAACCCTTTATGTTCATATTGAATGCCTCATGGAAAAACTCAAAGAACTCATGTTATCAACTAATTGAAAAAATAGGTCCTTATGTTTTTATGAAGCATGGGAACCTTTTCCGAGCCTCATGCACATTACGAGATTTTTTTTCCATTGAGAACAAAATATCTTAAGGTAATTTGGTTTTACAATACTTAATTCCACATATACAGGTAAATTGTGTATTTCAGACAAAGAAAATACTAATTTCCCAATTCACCAGGCCATCCTATACCAGATTTCTGAAATTTCGGGGCATCCTGAAAATTGCAAATACAATAAAATACTGGTGAGAGGCTGGAAAAGGAACAGTATTTTCTCTAATAAGAGTTAATTCTGTCTGACCTGTATATTTTCATTAAGAGTAGATTGGAAATAAAGCAGAGTTAACTCTGATAACAAACTTATAACTGAGTATCCTACTGAGAATGTAAAATACTGAAATTACTGAGAAATTAGGTTTTTGTTTTACTCATTTGATTTTTTTTTCACTGTACCCCAGCTTGACTCAAGAAAACTATCCATCTTCAAAAGATGGTTCTTTCAGTGTAATTCATCTCTCTGTGTGGCATTGTTCCCTACTGAGTCAATCTCCAGTTTTCCTCTTTGATTTGGGAGACCTTTGACTTCAGATGGTACGCTGAGGAAATATCACAAAGTTTCTAAAAGTTATAGGGGTATGTAACCTCTACATACAAAAAAAAAGTGCTAATAATTTTGTTGTCTATGTCTGACTCATCTATGATATGTGATAAAATATAAAGAATATACAAAAATAGGACATAGTAAATAACTTCAATCAGTAAATTTCTATTACTTTTCATAGTTTTCACAGAAAAATTGTATCTGACTAGGAAAATATTTAAGAACAATTTACAAATTATTCCTGTACTGCCTATATTGAATGACAGTTTAAAAGCTACAGGACTGCAAACTATGTCTTCATTTATCACACATTGTCTCCTTTCTATTTTTGACAATTCAATTATATACTTTTTCAGAAAAATGTATTATTTATTAGTCCAAAGTTATAATAAGAAAGAAGTTCTCAGCTTTCTAAACAGAGAGTTTTAATTCATAAAACAAGAGAGGGCATCCCATTGATTTATTCATATATGCATTTAATAAATATAATATGTTTTGCTAAATACCCAGGGCATTCTGCACATTGAGAATACAATAGTGACTGAAATAAGTACAGTCTCTAATGCTAAGAAGCTGAGGTCTAACATAGTACTATATAGCTTTGGGGAAATAATAAATAAATACATAAATAGGCCATGTATAAAACTGATTTCACAAGCTCATTGAAGACTCAGTACAGCCTGTAGGAGCAGCTCAGTGAGGGTAGCATGAGAAACAAAAGTGGAAATCTTGGGTGTCTGAATGTATCACCTGTGTTTGGTAATATAAAAGACTGGATTAAAGCTTACTTCTAACTAGAGTGTAAGATCAACACTCCAGATACATTTCTGTCAACAGAAATATTCTAGCCTGCTCAATCACAGTCAGTGAATCTGATTGTTTGCTTTATGGAAGAACTAACTCCAGTGTCTTCACTGAAAGAAAAGAAAGTCAGGAAAGCATGGCATACTCTTTTCCTCAATGAGGAATATTTGGAAATGTTTGGTGGATTTGCTTTTCAGAAGGACTAACACAATTCACTACTGAATAGGTTTTGTATTATGATTAAAGTGTGTATTTGGATCCATGGAAAATTTGTATTTACATAACATTGGTTGAAATAATATGGTACCATGCATTTTATTTTATATGTACATTAAGTCCACAGTGGTCAAGAAAATATAAACATGAATTTCTATGAAACACAAACATGAATATCACTGTAGTGATATCTTACTTGCACAAAAAAAATCCATGGCAAGCTCAGTTGGTATTGTATGAGACTCTCAATCTCAGGGTCTTAGGATCATGCCCCACATTGGGTGCCAAAATGTAAATGGAGTTTTTAAATGGTCTAGATAATAAAAACCCAGAGTCAGATATAGAGGAAAATGCTGAGAGATCAGGGAGAAGAAGGAGAAATCCACCACCATGGCTTACCTCTGTAGCATCTCTGCAGACAAGAGAGTGAGTTCCTGTTTCTCCCTGCTTATATCTTATTTCTGCCCAGCTATCTCACTTCCTGTCTGTCTGTGTAGACTTTCAGACCTCTATGGTTAGCTAGTGGCAATCTCCATTTTTGACCTTCAAATAGGCTTTATTTGTACAAGCAATGTATCACCACAATCCATCCATAAATATCTAGAGCCTTAGTTACAGAACAATGGAAAAGCAGGCCAGACACAAAGAACTAGAAATAACCCATCGTATCATTAAAATAGTCTCCTATTTAGTAACGCTTTTATTGTGTGATGTAGTGTCTGTCCAAGTTCACCTCTGCATCTTCTTACCCAACCAACGTCATTTATTCTTTAACTCTTCTTTCTCTTTATGTGTCAGTGTCTGCCATTGTGTCCAATTTCTGTTGACCAACTAATCCTGGGTGTGCAGCTTACCATTAAGAGTGTTCAGATATGGATTCTATCTAGTAGAGTATGCTTTAAAGCCCATCAGAAATTGTTTGGTTATTCCACTATTGAAGTAGGGGGCATGTCTTACTAGGCAAATCTTTCTTGTAGCTCTCCTGATGCAGTGTACAGCATGAGGCAGGGCAAGATTTCCTTGATCTAGTTCATATATATTCAAAAAATATAGAAATTATAATAACGTATAATTTATGTTTGGGAAAAGGAAGTTGAAGACTTTGAAATGTATATTCTTAATTTTTCCCAACAAAACTCAGCCCATTAGGCATAGGACATAATTCAGAGGGTAGATTATTGGTGTGCAAATGGACATAAATATACATAGATAAAGGAAATTATCCAATATGTGTGTAATTTTAGACTTATAAAATTCAGTGAAATATTTTGTGCAGTTTATATTTTTGCTTATATTTATGCCTAAAATTATTTCCATATTCCTTTAAAGATGGAAAGATGCAATATTAACTTTGTTCTTTTGTTTTTTTGGGTTTTGTATGAGACAGGGTTTTTCATGTAGCTTTGTAGACCAGACTGGCCTCGAACTCAAAGAGATCCACCTGCCTCTGCCCCCTCCACATCCCTAAGGCTGGGATTTAAGGTGTGGGCCACCACCACCTTTCATAATATTAACTTTTAAACAAATCTCTATATAATCATTCTTTGACTAACTCTGTAGCTGTTTGAACTATTGTCTATATAGACAGTAGATTTCATTTCCTATTTCTTCTTCTTTTATTACCTGCATTTTCAGTGTTAGCCATTAATCCTTTCTATTCCATCAAATGATGATTTTCTCGTCTTTAGATTAAAATTAGATAGATAAACTAATATTAAAAAAATTCAACTAAATTACCTATTTGTGCATGTGCTTGTGATATCCTGTCCTCAGCAAAATATCAAAAAGCAACTTTAGTTCCTACTTAAAATTTTTTATGAAAGATGTCATGATCTGACACTAACATGTAAATATATATTCATATTTTTATTTTATGATTGTAATTAGACCAATTATAAATTCGAAACAAGTTTCTTTTACATGTCAATCACAGTTCCCTCTCCCTCCCCTCCTCCCCTGACCCTCAGCCCCTGTCCTCACTGCTTGAAGCTTCATTTTGAAAAGCTTCAAGCAGTGGCTTGCGGTGAGCTCAGTAAGAAATATGTTTGGTATGCAAGCATGAAGCCACAAAGACAGATCGCCAGCACAAATGTTAAATGCTAATTGCAGTGATATGAGGCTACTACCCTAATATCTGATAAGTACAGAGACAGGTGGATCCCTGGAAGACACTAGTCAACTAGCCAAATGTAAAAGGCATGCCCTAAGTCACAGTGAGAATCCATGTCTCAAAAACAAAGTGAAATAAATTAAAGAAACAAACGCAACTAAGATCCCTGGCTTCTAAAGGAACAATACTTTAGTGAGCGTTGGACTTCTACACTCATCAGGGAACACCCAGAGTCAAACCAGCATAAATGCAGATTATATGAATGCAGAAAGGCAAGACAAAGCCTGCAGACAGCATGGTCCTTTTTTATGGACTTAGAGTAATTGCAGATGTATTACTTACTCTGTTTATGTATGTTTTTGTTCTTTATGTATGTTTTCACCTCATAATTGTAAAAGAACACTCAGAATCTTTAGTATTAAGACTGGGAGGATGAAATGGTAAAGCAGTCAGATAAAAGTTGCTCCTGGTGTTTTTGGAAAGTAAAAGTGTTTAATAAATTTTCCCAGGAATCCTGTCTCTTGAGATTTTCTTGATGAAAGTGGAGAAGTAGTTAACTTAAAGTGCATCAGGGAACAAGGGAATATTGCCTTATACCTACCCTGGTCTTACACACTTTTTCTTATATTTTAGTATTCCAAATTCTGAACACTTGGATATTTTAATATATATTTATGTGATTGTGCCTAGTACTGTTGAATAGTTTGAAATGAAACTGAATTAGAGGATCTTTTTCTGTGCTTTATCATAAAAATTGTCTCCCCGTTTTCACGAACATTTACAATGATTGATTTAAAACAAGTGAAAGAGGACAGCATCCCACCAGCCTTCTTAGTAGTTGTTATGGATCGTTTCAGGAGCTAAATTCTCTCTAACAATCTGCTACTTATTTGCTAAGTTTCTTTTTGAAATTTAGACACTGGGAGAAAAATGTCCTTTTCTCCCTTTTCTTTAGCAGAGATTAATCCCAAGAGGATTCTCAATCTGCCAACAACCCTAGATGAAGCACTACAGTTTTTATCAGATGTTTAAAAAGTGTGAAGAGTGATGAAGTACACAGAACCAACTTCTCTTGCAAATGCAATAATTACAGCACATCTGTCATGGTTTCTGCTGGCCCTGCCCCGCTGTTTATCCTCCGTGGAGATCTGGGCACCAGATGTTCTGGATGCAGTTGGATGGTCACCCACAGTCTGTCACCCTAAGGCACAAGAACTGGAGCCAAAATAGACTAAGTTACTGAGGGGAAAATTTCTGAAGAGCTGGCTTGAGAGCAAATGATCCTGTTCAAACTGAAAACTCAGATTCATAGAAATTGACTCAGTTATAGAAATATGCAAGAAGTTTCAACGTGCTTAGTGTGCTTCTGCAAATATTTATGAAAATCATGTATTCTTCTCTTATTTGCTATATTATTATGCCAAACAATCTAATTGAGAGCCTGCAAATTATTTTCTTTAAAGTCTGGTTAAGCTCCTTTTCTAGAAAACTAGATCAATGAGTGCATATCAAATCCCTGGGATGACTTCAGAGGTTTACTCTAAAGTGGTATTTTTTTATTTTACAAAAAAATATGGTTTGTGATGAGATAATAGCTCTACTGAGCTCCATTTTCTATCACAGCTAGAATAAAGTACATAAGCAACATTTTTCCTAGAAATAGCTTTCCTCTTTTTTAATTTCAATTTTTACCAAAATCCATCACTCAAGCATGATGGATCTTGTTTAAAGTACTAGGACACAGGAGGCTGATGCATGATTGAGGAGAGTGTTCAAAACTGGTCTATGCTACAGACTGTCTTTGAGTTTCAGAATTTCCTGGGCTGGGCATACTCTTCTAAACAGATAGACAATCACCTTTCCTGACCCCAAACAATAAACACATCATATTTTTCTATTCTTTTCTTGAGATTGTATGTAGACTCTAGCCTAGATGGGATTTCATAAATGCCTTATACCCCTCTTTGAAGTCTCCAAAGTTCTTTGTCTGTCTCTTTCAAATTTTAAAATAGCTCTGTCTCTGTCTTTTCTTTAACATCCATCAACACATTTTCCTGTATTTGGACCTTCTGGCCTCTGTGGTAGGATGGATTTTGAGTGCATTTGCTGTGAGAACACAATCAAGGATAATCTCAACTAATCAAGGGTCTGAAATCAATTACATATACAAAAAAACCTTGCCATGACAGGTAACATAATTGAAAATTTGGGATTTGGGAGGATTACATATTTGGATGTTTACTCTTCAATCTACTAAATATTCAGTGAAAGTTTGACCCACCCATCTGTGAATAGTTTATAACAAGCATCAAACAATTCAACAGAAATCATCTGGAAATGGGCCAATGGACACGTTAGTGGAGGCAGGGAGGAAAGAAAAACCCACAAAATCAATTTAGATTCTTTCTTCACAGAAAAGCATATTGATCCTCATTCCTTCATTAGTAATTCTTCATGGTTTGATTTTTCTTGGCCACAGAGTGGAGTTGCATGTGGAGTTATTAAGAGCAAGGAGGTATTAACACCTTTTTTACAGTATAGCAGACAGTTGTAAAAACTAGAAAGTACACTTTTTCACAATGTATGAAAACCAAAAACATTACAAATTTTTAACAATATTTGTGAAATGTTACAGTTCCCAAATCAAATTTAGTCTCAATAAAAAAAAACTTGAAGTAGTCATTAATCTATCCAGTTAAAAGAAAAAATCATCAGAATCATTGATGTCTGCAATATTTTTCTATGTAAATAGTTATAATAATTATTTCTTTAATTGTTTTGGTAAAATCAGTGAAGACTTGATATTTAAAATATATATTATCATCACCAAGAACTTGAAACGTTTTGGTGTTTTTATCCTCAATAAATACTTCTTTTCAAAATGTATTTGAACTCTTTGACACATATTCAGTCTTTAATTATTAAGTTAGGCATCTTTGCATTCTTGATGTTTCAGTTTTATTTGGACTGTCTTTAACTCCAGGTTTATATATAGTTTGGAATAAGTATCGAATATGGTGATAAGTAGTAAATGAAATGGTAAAGTTCATCATGTCTACAAATTATTCTCTAGACATACATAGAAATAACAGTAAAATTATATTTATCCCATTTTACATTTTAGAATTTGAGATATCATTATTGACTCATTCCTTCAAAGATGTATCTAATTTTGCTGATAGTTAACATTTGACATATGAAATGTTTATTGTAAACATTTTGAGTACATACATTCTGTCTTAGAAATTTTGCATATGAGTAATTGTTCTTTACGTTGCACAATGTTACTATAAATTTACTTAGTTACCATGAAGAATGCTATCGGTTTCAGTGTGTAATTGTGTAATGTATATAATATAATGAGGAAATTGTTTTACTTGCTGGCAATTTATCATTTGGAAGCCGCCTTTTAAAAAGACATATGCCTCAAATCTGGAAAATTTGGGTTGACTGTTCATTTTAAAAGCAACAATATAAGTTTTGGTGATTACATAAATAATAAATGTCCCCAATCTTGGGCTTCTGAGCACATGGTTTTTAGTTGGAGTTCCTTTTACTCTTTGGGGTAGGCATAGAAGGTATGGTCTTGCAGAAACCAGTATGCAGCTGAGAATTTTCTATGTCTCCCTCTTTGCCTAATGTTCAGGGTTTAAGATGTGAACCCTTGACACTGCCTGGAGCACTAAGACACAGAGGCTGGCAGAACCACAGACCTAGGATAGAACTGAACATGACTGGAGGAAAAATAATGTTAATATAATTATGCCTAGTGGCATTCTGCTATAATCATAGATTGGTGCCCGATTGTCATCAAGAGGCTTTATCCAGCAACTGATGGGGAAAGGTTCAGAGACCCACAGCCAAGCATCAGGTGGAGATCAGAGAATGCTGGAAAAGAAGGGGAGAAGAGAGTGAAAAGGTTGTACTAGACAGAGAGGTCAAGGACACCACAACAAAAATCACAAAATCAAGAAATCAGGGCGCATAGGCACTCACAGAGACTGAACTGAACGCAGCACTCCACATGTATTCTGACAGTTGTGTAGCATGTTGCTCATGTAGGCTTCCTAACAGTGGATGCAAGTGCTGTCTCTGACTCTTTTGCTGGCTAGTGGCTCTTAGAAACTTACTCTATAGGTTTTTTTTCCTCTTTGGTAGTCTGCCACCCAGCTTCCAAATCAATACAGGGAGACTTATGCTTCCTTATGAATGTCTGGCCTTTGCTTCAATTGTTTCTAGCCAGAATATTCTGACTTAGAATTATCCTGTTTATCTTTAACTATGTTCTGCCTGTGGGAGTTTTACCTTTCTTTATTCTATATGTTTTTCTTACCTTCTCTTTCTGTGGCTGTCTGTGTGACTGTGTGGCTCATCCCTGGCTTCATCTTCTCCTCCTTTTCTTTCTCCTCACTGTCTTCCCTAGATTTTTCCTATATGTTCTCTGCATCCCAACACCACCTACTTCTCTCTGCTGCCTACCTACTGACTGCTCAGCTCTTTATTAGAACAATCAGATGTTTTAGGCAGGCAAAGTAACACAGCTTTGCAGAGTTAAACAAACGCAACATAAAACAATGTAACATATGTTTGCATCCTTAAACAAATACTGCATAGCATAAATGAATGTAACCCATCTTAAACTAATATTTCACAACATTACTCCTTATAGTGTATCTCCTTTCCCAGTCTTAATGTATGCAGAAGTGTTTAGTCTCACTGCAACTTGATATGCCATATTTTGTCGATATCCATATGAGATATTCAGGAATAGAAAGGACAGGAGTAGATTGGGAGGCTGGAACTGGGTGGGATGAAGGGACAGGGAGGAGAGGAGGGAGAGGAAACTGAGGTTGGGATGTAAATCTTAAAAACAGTATGAAAATGCCCTTCCCCAATAATGACATTGATGACTACCTTACATGCCATCCTACAGCCTTTATCCAGTAGCTGATGGAAGCAGAAGCAGACACCTACAGCTAAACACTTAGCTGAACTCCTGGAATCCAGTTGCAGAGAGGGAGCAGTGATGAGCAAAGGGGTCAAGAGCAGGCTGGAGAAACCTACAGAAACAGGTCACCTGAACAAGAAGGAGCTCTTGGACCCCAGACTGATAGCTGGGAAACCAGCATAGGACTGACCCAGACCTCATGAATGTGGGTATCAGTAAGGAGGCCTTGGAAATATATGGGCCTCTGGTAGTGTATCAGTATTTATCCATAGTGTACAAATGAACTTCAGGATCCCATTCCACCTAGAGGGATGCTTCCTTAGCCTAGAGACATGGAGGCGGGTCTAGACCCTGTCCCAAATGATATAGCAGACTCTAAAGATGCCCCACTTTTGACACTTACTTTCTGTTTCATACACCAATTGTGCATCTATGAAAGTTATAAAATTTATGAACAGTGGTGATAAAATTTATATCTTCATTTTGTAGTTTAGAATAGTCAAGTGAATGTGTATAATCAACATCAAACACCCATGACAGCCCAATTACATATTGATGTGTTACTGAACTTGTAGATCCTTAAAATGAATACGTCTTAAAAACAAGTGTAATAAGAATCTAGTATTACTAGTTTAAAAAAAAAAGGATAATATGTGATGAACGAAATAAATTACCTTAACTAAAACTTTCCTTGATGCTTGCTAGTCAACAAACCTAGTTTCAAGGAAGTTAGAATGAGGACTGGCCATTATCTCTTTATTTTTTATCCAACAATTAGTAGCTTTATCTTTGCCCTTTGCTTAAATTCTATAAATAGAAGTAGGTAAAGTATTTATTGCTGCATTTATAACTCCATGAGAAATTAGAGAAGACATTTCTCTTTTACCCATCAAAGCTGTATTAGCCATTTTCCTGTTGTGGTAGAACAACACGACTATTACAAATTATAGGGTTTACTTGGGCTTACAGTTCAATAGGGTTAAAGTCCACGATAGTAGGCAAGAGGAAGCATGTGGCAGGCAAAGTGTCTAGAGAAGCAGCTGAATTTTCATATTGTGGTTTTCTACTTTTTAATTTAAATAAGAAACAGGCTTCTTTTACATGTCAATCCCAGTTCTCTCTGCCTCCAGTCCTCCCCACGACCCACCCATTAAAACCCTACCTATAACATATCCTTTCTGCCCCCCACCATGGTGAGGCCTTCCATAGGGTGTCATAAGAGTCTATTGTATCCTTTGGGATAGGACCTGGGCTGACCCCTGTGTGTCTTGGCTCAGGGTGTATTCCTCTATGTGGAATGGGCTCCCAAAGTCCACACCTATGCTACGGATAAGTACTGATCTACTATAGGAGGTCCCATATAGGAGACCTACTATAGGAGGTCTCAGATTTCTGAGGTTTCATCACTGAAACCCATGTTTCTGGATAGGTCCCATGCTGGTATTCCAGATATCAGTCTGGGGAGCAAGAGTTCCCTGAAGTTCAGGTCAGCTGTTTATGTAGGTTTAACCAGCCTGGTCTGGACCCCTTTGCTCTTCACTCGTCTGCATCTGGATTCCAGTTCAGTTTGGTGATTAGTTGTGGGTGTCTGCTTCTACTTCTACCAGCTGCTGGATAAGGGCTATCGGGTGGCATATAAATCAGTCATCAATCTCATTATAGGGGAGAGCATTTAAGGTACTCTCCTTTGTTGCTTAGATTGTTAGTTGGTGTCATCTTTGTAGATCTCCAGACATTTCCCTAGTGCCTGATTTCTCTTTAAACCTAAAATATCTCCTGCTATTATGGTATCTCCATTCTTGTTATCTTCTATTCTTCCCCTGACTCAAACTTTCTGCTACCCTATGTCCTCTGCATCCCTCCTCTTCTTCCCTTTCATTCTCCTAGCTCCCCCCCTCTTCCCGTGCTCCCAATTTGCTCAGGGGATCTTGACCCTTTCCCCATCTCCAGGAGACCATGCATTTCTCTCTTAGGGTCCTCCTTGTTTATTACCTTCTCTGTCAGTGTGGATTGTAGGCTGGTAATCCTTTACTCTATGTCTAAAATCCACATATGAGTGAGTACATACCATGTTTGTCTTTTAGTGATTGGGTTACCTCGCTCAGAATGGTTTCTTCTAGTTCCATCCATTTTCCTGCAAATTTCAAGATTCCATTTTTTTTTCCCATTAAGTAGTACTCCATGGTGTAAATATACAGCATTTTCTCTATCCATTCTTCGGTTGAGGGGCATCTAACCTGCTTCCAGTTTCTGGTTACCTCAACATAAATCCATCCACACTGAATCTTTTAGAAGACAAAGTGGGAAATACCCTTGAATGAATTGGTACAGGAGACTGCTTCCTGAACATTACACCAGTAGCACAGACACTGAGGTCAACAATTGATAAATGGGACCTCCTGACACTGAAAAGATTCTGTAAGGCAGAGGACACAGTCAGCAAGACAAAATGGCAGCCCATTGACTGGGAAAAGATATTCACCAACCCCACATCTGACAGAGGCCTGATCTCTAATATATACAAAAAACTCAAGAAGCTAGTCTCCAAAACACCAAACAATGCAATTAAAAAGTGGGGTACAAAACTAAATAGACAATTCTCAATTAAGGAATCTAAAATGGCTGAAAGAATCATAAGAAAGTATTCAACATCCTTAGTCATCAGGGAAATACAAATCAAAACAACTCTGAGATATCATCTTACTCCTGTCAAAATGGCCAAAAATAAAAAACACCAATGACAGTTTATGTGGAGAAAGGGGAACACTCCTCCACTGATGGTGGAAGTGCTAACTTGTACAGCCACTTTGGAAATCAGTATTGCAGTTGCTCTGGAAAAATGGGAATGAGTCTACCACAAGATCCAGAAATTCCACTCATAGGCATATACCCAAAAGAAGCACATTCATACAACAAGGACATCTGTTCAACGATGTTCATAGCAGCATCCTGAAACTGGAGAAGAGTTTTTTCCAACCACACTAAAACTTCAAGTTTGAACTGGTACAGGGTATTGGATGATTTGATCTTGTAAAGATCATATCATTTTGTATGTTTTAAAATATTCATTTTGTTGAATGCTACTGTTGATGGGTGATCAATGAACAGGAAGAAATTCTCAGATGAGGAGAAACGTCAGAAAATATGCTAAATTGTTAGGGAGAAGAATTGCATTTACACAGGCGAAAATAATTGTCAGAGAAATTCCAAAACTATCTTTATAAATGTGATACTTCAGTTTCATGTTACTTTGTACATTGGTGAGAAGTCAAAAAAGACTCTCAGTAAATGTTTGTTATTAGCACAAGCAAGATGACAGTAAAAAACTTTCATTCCAAAATGAAAGTTATGATTACAAAGCCCTGGTTTAGCGATATAGAAGCCAGATAAGTTCAAGTAAAAACATTTGGAAGTTATAGAATCACCCAGATAAACCCTGTGGAGGAGAGTCAAAAAGGTTATTGTGGTGAACTCGATAGTTCATATAAGACATGCAAGAATTTCTATTTAGAATAAAAGAAAATAAACCAGGCATGGAGGTCAATTACTATGATTCTAGACCATGGGATATGGACATGGGAGGAACTTGGAGATAACCTTGGCTACATATTATTTTCAGCCTGTGTTTCACAGGCCCCTGATTTAATGTCATTTCCCCCAAAATTGAGTTGATAATAGCCAAGGCGATTGCTGACACGATTTAGTATATTTAAATTTAAAGCCCCAGAATAATCAGGGAATATTCTCAATAATATATACAATATAAAAAATGAGATTATAAAATGATTTGAGGTGAGATACAAACTGAATAGGAAGAAAAAAGTATGCACAGTGTATTATTCACGCCTGGGGAGAATGGAAAGGCAGAGGACAGAATATCCTGTGAATATGTAAAAGAAAAAATTTATATATAGTGATATATTTTTGAGTAGAGAAGATTATGTTAATATTCAAGTGGTAGTCGAATTTTTTGGTAAATTGGAGCTGTTGTATCAAGGAAAACTAGATTTAAAAAGGGACTGTGCTCTTCTATGGGAGGAGTTGTGCAGCAAATTAGAAGTGCAGTGGCTATCCGGTTTTGGGTGAAGCGACATTGTGTTTCCTACTACAATGAGTAGGAAGAAAGGAAAGTGGTCAATCTGCAGGCTGTGTGTATAACACTTAGAATAAGTGTCCTTTCAATGTTTTTCCTGCTCTGATGCCACAAATCTGAGACTACATTAAAGTCTCTCTGTGTGAATAAGTTCTCGGCTTGAGTATATTAACCTGGATTCCAGGACATTTACAAATCTGGAAGATGAGAGAGACTGGGGGAACCATGAAGAAGAAAGTTATCACTGGAAGTTCCCCATGAAGGATGGAGTAGAACCACAGATGTGAATACACAAAGCAGACTGCCAGTGCTTCTCCTGAGGAGCTGAGCTGCTCTGACTTTCAGTGCACCCCAATGCCCTTTGAAATTTTGATGACGTGAAAGTTCAACTAATAATTTTGTGCTCTACTTAATTTCTTTCCGAGGGTTTGAAATTAATATTGTGATCTAATAGTCACTGTCCATGTTGCCTTTCCACGATTGTGGCTACATGGCCCTGTAGTAAACAGCCGTACGCACTTGACCTTTTGATGTTTTAGACTAGACTTAACATTTCTGTTGTCTTTCTCTGTGATAATGAGTCATGCTCATATGCTTTCAAGGACTCTTTTCCTCTGTATACAAAGAATCTATAAAACCAAACATCTAAAACAATTTCTCTTTAATGTGATTTGGATGACTGTCCTACTGACTGTTTTATAAATTGAATTGAATCTGGCCCTTGATTTTACTATTGAGGTAAGTAGAAACATTGGATCTGTAGAATAATGTAAATCAGGTATAATGAGGTACTTATTCTTGAAAAAGTCTGTAAGCATAGTAATGTACATGTTGAAAATGAGGTTTTCATAAAATTTTATTTTGTATTTTTAAATAATTCAATGCATTATCAGTATAGTAAATGCCTTTATGAGAAGACCAATGCATTGTCCAGCCAGTATCATTTTTACAAAGTGATTTTGTTGCAAGATAATAAACCACATTAAAATGTTAATAATAATAATAATAATAATAATAATAATAATAATAATAATAAAAATTTTGTGCTGCCTCTAGCCAAGCACTTTTGATAACTAATTGAAACAGCGGTGTTTCAACTTCTTAAACATAAATAAAACACATAAAAGGATTAGCACAAGTAAATGGTAAGGGTATTTGACCATCTATTTTGACTTAAATAGTACCATATTGGGGACCTCAGAGAACTTCCACTGCAGTACAGAAATTGAGGCTAGAATACAAAACTAGAGATTGAGGAGATAATCATAGCCCAAAGTGAAACCTTTTCTCAATGTCTATGTAAAATAGATTTGAACATAAACTCTAAAGTATTAAAGAGATTCTCAACTTTATGTCTTTTGAATTAAATATTTATTTCTATTAACTTTTGTGAGCACAGAATCAGAAACTTATTATTTTTATTAGACCATAAAGTTCTCAATTATTTATATTTATTAAAATATTTTAACCACATAGATAATTAGTTCCTAATTAAATACAAATCAATATTCTATTTCTACTTGATCGTTTATGAAAAAAGGCATTTTTCTTCTTATATAAGGAACAAATTGTAATCCTTGCTACTCCTCCGATGAAAATGAAGCTGTTATGAATGATGCATGATACATTTAAATATAATTGCAACTGTAGGCCTTGCTTTATGGTTGAATAACTAAAATTTTCTTCCTAGTCTACTCTTGTAACAGTTCTCAACAGAAATTGGCTGTTTTGAATTAATTCTGATTAAGACAAAAATTTATTTATGAGGATATATGTGAATTTCCTTGATTCTGTCAAGAGAGATAATTTTAAATTCATTTCACAATGAATTATTAGAACTAAATCATTTCAATTTATAAATTATTTGTATAATTCATTAAATGTTTATTTGGTTTTTAGAGAGGCAAATGGCTTAAGGACAATTTACGATTTTGAAGGGCATACACTTTTTATAAAATGTACTGCAGCCATTATTTGCAATTTGGTTTAGTTCACTGAATTCTAAACAATACTAGTTTTTTAGAGAGAGAGAATCCCGCACTGTGACTCAGGCCTGCTTTGTACTCACTATGTAGTTCAGACTAACTTTAAATGTTCAGGGAACTTCCTCCTTCCTCCATTTCTCAGTGCTGGCAGCACAGACTTGAGATTGACTTTAGCCATGAAGAATATGAGCCCATGCATTAGGATCATGCCAAAGGAGATGAGTAAAACCCACTGCTTTGGGATCTCTATGGACTTTGGGAGAAAGAATGTAGTCACTTTGATTAATTTTATATTATTCAAATTATCTGAGTCATGACTGAACCTATTACTTTTCTTATCTTTACTTGAGTAAGGATAAAACCATATATCCCAAATAATCTTCCAACTTATACACTTTATGCCGTGGATTTTTGAGCTCTGGGATCACACACATATACCACAATACATAGTGTAGAAATGACTATATAACATTTTGTTATACTGGCATTAAGTTTAGAATAGTACCTAACAGTCAATATTGATGTAATCAGCCTCTACTTTTTCTTACAGCCCTATCTTCTTCCTCCTGCTCAATGAACTTTGGGCACACCATTTATTTACTACAATCTTAACTATGTACAATGCCCCATTAACTGCATCTTTATGCTTACTTTTAATTTTTCAGATTAAAGGCCAGCTAGTTATTTACCAATAGCCTTCAAGTAAAATACAATACTCAGTTTGAGGTTCTAGGTAATGTAATTATTCACTGTAGTAGAACTACACTTTCTATACTTTTAGGAAAACTCTTTAAACAGTGAAATAATTTCTGATCTTTATGGAAGGCTGATAGTTTGAGTTAATGTCCAATTTAAATTGATCCACTATTCAATTATTCAGGAATATACTTTGCCATATCATTTTTCAAAATCATAAATGTTGTGTGTTGAAAAATCTTTAATGTTACACAAATATCCAGATTTCTTTTATTTTCTTATGTATTAGTTCATGGTCCAAAAATAGACTTAGATTTTTCACATTACATAATACCAATTTGCTTTTCTTCAGCAATTGTCCAGGACTCACAGGTCATCAACAACCTTGATAAAATATTTAACTAGTAATGGCAGACCCCAAACCACTTTATCAATCTTTCTTCAATTTTCTTCCAGGTGTGAAACTCCACTACACTGTTCATTGGACCATGATTTTAAAATCTCTTCTCATTCCCTGACTTTGCACTTTTCAAGAACATTGCAGGTGTTGATGTATTGAACCTCAGGAGATGTGTTCATATCATCACCAATCACACACTGAAGGGCAGATTTTCAGCTGATTTTGTTGGGGAATCTGAATCTATGTTCAGCAGAGAAGAATATATGTTATGAACCTCCTTTGTACTTTCAAAGAAAATATTGAAGTTACATGTTTAAATATACTCTTGAAATATGTTTGCTGCAATTTTTGGTATAGTAAAGGCTTTCTTTGTGTGAAATAGATACTGTTCAAAAGTGTGTGTGACATTCACATGTCCAGAAATGAGTCTATATGTCATCCACAGAACATTAGCCCTCCAGTTGAACAGCAATGATGTAAAAATTTTGAAAACTTCAGCAAGTACAACAGGTCAAGTCTAGTTATCATGAATCCTAAAGGAAGACGGCGTGTGATTTGAGTTAATAAAATCTCCACACTAGTTTAACTGGCTCAGTATGAGCCCAGGCATTCTACAGACAAATCATATTCTGTACCCAAAAAAGAAAAGTTGGCTTGAACTAACAAGCAATTACACAAAATTTCAATTCCTACAATTTTGGGAGTTTCCCAAGTTCTCTATTTTTAACATATATATATATATATGAATTTATATTGTGTTTTCTGAATACATGTTCCCAATCACTTTTACATCTCCTTTTCTTTGTCTTTTTTGTGTGCATCCAGTAGTTTAATACAATCACACACAGCACAGAAAAAAAAAAAACTTCATTAACAAGACTGCTTTTGTTTCTGTGTCTTGTTATCAAGGAACAGTTAAAATTACCAACTTTCACTTACTTCTTACCTATATATTAAGTTAGGCTCTTTTGTTGGTGGCTGTTCTGAGTTAAATATACAAATGCATACTGGGGCATGACTCAGAACTTCATAAGTAATTAAAATTCATACTAGTTTACTAAAATTCTTCATTAAATTTGTGATTCAAGGACAATAACATAAGGCTGGGAAACAACACTTGACATAAACATGTCATGAACAATATTCCTATCAGGTAGAAGACTTTGATTAGAAACATTGTTATTTCAGTGTAAACACTATTTCTTTTATTCCCTTATTGGTAATAAAAGCAGCAAACATTACCCCATTAGTTAAAATGTATCAGGACTCAAGATTCAAGAAACAGAGAAGGGATCTTGCTATGGCAACTCACATACTGAAAATGAAACTATACAGAGAAGATTACAAGAGGCTCTGTGTTAGTATGGAGTGCTAATTTGTAAATCATTCCATATTTTGAACTCCCCCTCCAAAGCAGTAGAGGAAATGAATAATATAGTACAAGATCTGCAACTGAAATAGAATCAACAAACCAAAACCAAACTGAGTGAAATCTGGAAATGGAAAATAAGGAGCCTCGAGGGTAAGTATCACCAACAGAATAGAAGAGTTGGAGAAAGAATTTCAGACACTAAAAAACATGATAGAAAAATAATTCCTTTATCAAAAAGCATGTTTACTCTAACAATATCTTGGCACAAAGTATCCAGAAAATCTGGAATAATATGAAAAGACCATGTCTAAGTTTAATGGGAATAGATGAAAGAATATAAATACAAGTCAAATCCCAGAAAATATTTTTAACAAAATAATAGTAGAAAATTTTTCTAGCCTGAAGAAGATACCTATTAAAATACAAGAAACATACAGAACACTAATAGAGTAGAACAGAAAACAAAGTAATTACCCTCCGCATATATTAGACAAAATACTGAATGTACAGAACAAAGAAAAACGATTAAAAGCTACAAGGGAAAATAACCAAATAACATGTACAAGGCAAACTTACTGGAAAATGAGTAACTTTTCACTGGAGACTCTAAAAACCAACAGTTTCTCAACTAATTTTCTAAAGACTTTAAGAGACCATAAGTATGAGTCAATGCAACCATATCCAGTCAAACTAGATGGAGAAAATAAGATGTTCAATGATAAAATTGAATTTAAGCACCATTTATCTACAAATCCAGCCCTACAATAGGAAATAGAAGACTACTCAAACTTAAAGAGGCTAACAACACCCAATGAAACAAAAGGAATAAATAATCCCGGTTGAGAAAATTAGAAGACAGGAAACACACACACACACATACACACACATACACACACATACACACACACACACACACACACACACACACACCACAAAAAATACTAGTAATCAATAATTCTCAACCTCCATGGTGTCAAATTTCCAAGAAAAAGATACGGATTAACAGATTGATTCAAAGTGAAATTCCATCCTCCTGCTCTTTTCAAGAAAAAAGGAGGTAACATCAAGGATAGACATTACCTCAGAGTAAAAAGATGGAAATATATTGCAAGAAAATGGATATTAGAGGCAAGCTGGTCTGGCCATTTTAGTATCTGACAAAATACACTTCAAACTAATACTTATCTGAGGATATAGAGAAAGAAACTACCTGCTCATTAGAGGAAAAATCTATCAAGAAGATATTGCAATGCTTAATATCTATCAACCATGCATAATACTTTAAAAAAAATAATCAATATCCTCAGTCACCAAAGAAATACATATAAAATATACTTTGAGATTCTATCTGATACATATTAGAATGGCTAAGATCAATAACACAAGTGATAGCTCATGCTGCCAAGGATGTTTAACAAGGGGAACATTCCTCAGTTGCTGTGGGAGCACAAACTTGTACAGTCACTATGAAAATCAATATGGCAGTTTCTCTGAAAGTTGGGAATCAATTTACCTCAAGACCCAGCGATAGTACTCTTGGACATATACTCAAAGGACACTCCATCCTACAACAGGTACACTTGCTCAACCATGTTTATTGCTGCTCTATTCATAATAGTGAAGAATTATAAATAACTTATATGTCCCTCATTAGAAAAAGAATAAAGAAAATGTAGTAGCTAGGTGTTGGTAGTGCACGCCTTTAATTCCAGCTCTCAGGAGGCAGAGGCAGGCAGATCTCTGTGAGTGCCAGCCTGGTCTCCAGAGCGAGTGCCAGGATAGGCTCCAAAGCTACACAGAGAAACCCTGTCTCAAAAAGCAAAACAAAAAAAAAAAGAAAATGTAGTATGCTTATACAATAGAATAAAACTACCAGATAGATGAATGAAGCTATATATATTTTATAAAGTAAAAATACTATATCTCTCTCTATATATATGTATCTATATAAAATACTATATATATATATATATATATATATATATATATATATATATATATCAACAACATCATCCTGAATGAGGTAACCCAGACACAGTAAGATGTATGATATATTCAATTGTATGTAAATATTAGTTGTTAAGTCAATTATAACCAAGCTACAATCTATTGTACCATGGATGTCAGGTATAGAGGATCAGACTAGCAGTGGGGATAATTCTCCCCAGATAACTGAAGTAGAAAAACTGATATTATCTCCAGGAAATTTGAATAAACTAGTTATGGATGAATGAGGGCTCAAGTGGAAGAATCAGTAAGAAGGGTAAGAAATAAAATGGCAGGCATGGAGGGAATAGAGGTAGAGACAGTTAAAATTGGAATGATTTGAGAGGTAGGAGGGGAGCCAGTTATAGCAGAAGCTTCCTCAATGAGCGCGCGCGCGTGCGCACACACACACACAGCACACACACACACACACACACACACACACACACACACACACACACACACACACACACACACACACACACACACAGTACAGATGATATAAATAAAATTGGCAAATAAAGGCAAAACGGACATCTCTTTTTTCCAAATGAAGCTTCCAGTACCAGCATTGTATTACATCTAATTTAGGTGTTGAACAATTGGGTCCATGGGAACCTCCACACAACCCTGGTTGTTTGCAGAACTATAGGTTTCTCTCCACAAAATGACTGTAAGGCCCTATTGAATCAGACAACATCTACAAAACTCACTGAATGTGAAGTTGGACTCGTAACTACATAGAGCCTTCACCTCTAGGTGGTGGCATCTTTGGTACAGGATTAAACTCTGCAAGCTGCCCAAGGCAAAATGTAAATACCAACCCAACCAGAAACCCTTTGATGTACAATATTTTTAAATATTTCCACAAATGTTTGAAAAAAGTTAGGAATATACATTAAGATAGAGAATTCACAATGTAGAGCAAGCTGGCCTTAGACTCAAGGAGATCAGCCTGCCTCTTTCTTCTGAGTGCTGGAACTAAAGGCATATGCCACCACTGCCTGACTACAATATATACTTTGAACAGCAATTTCATCCTTTACAAGGAAGTGACTGGAGTTAGATATGCATGGAATTATAAAACAATTGAGACTTGATATACTTATAAAAGAAAAAATCACACCTATGCTATTGTCTATCCTCCCTAAGCTTACGTATATGATCTAGAATCTGGTTATATTTGACATGTTCCTAAATAAAAAAATAATAATAATCACGGTATAATTTTTCTGAGGGTATATGTTCTCATTGAATTAATTCCTTCCATTTCTAAAGTTTCTTGATAGATTGCACATGAGATATCAAATGTTTACAGTATATTGTGGTATTCTGTTTTGGGGTGTAAGTAACATATCATAATTATATGAACGTGTCTTTTAATAAGCTCAGTATAAGAAAACAGGGGAGATGCTTCTTGAATATACCTTTTATGTACATCATACAGCCTGCATTTTGAATTAAAATGGATTGTTCTGATTCTTGATGTTCTTATAGTTTTGGGTATTTTTGGCTGTTTTTGTTGTTGTTGTTTTCAGGATCAAATTTCTGCTTTATTTTTTCTTATCAGATTTTTTCGTTTAAATTAGAAACAAGCTTGCTTTCCATGTTAATCCCAGTTCCCTCTCTCTCTCCAACTCCCCTGCCCCACACCAACTCCCTATCCCATCCCCTTTCTGCTACCCAGGGAGGGTGAGGCCTTCCATGGGGAGGACTTAAGAGTCTGTTACATCTTTGGGATAGGACCTAGGCCCTCCCCCATGAGTTTAGGCTGAGATAGTAACCTTCTATGTGGAGTGGGGTCCCAAAGTCCATTTGTATACTAGAGTTAAATACTGATCTACTGCCAGAGGCCCAATAGACTGACCAGGCCTCCTAACTGACACCAAGTTGGGGTCTGGGACAATCCTATGCTGGTTTCCCAGCTATCAGTCTGGGGTCCATGAGCTCCTCCTTGTGTAAGTCAGCTGTTTCTGAGGGTTTCTACAGCCTGGTCTTAACCCCTTTTCTCATCACTCCTCCTTCTCTGCAACTGGATTCCAGGAGTTTAGCTGTTTAGCTGTGGGTTTCTCCTTCTGCTTCTATCAGCTACTGGATGAAGGCTCTAGGATGGCGTATAAGTTAGTCATGAATCCTCTTATCAAGAGAGGGCATTTAAGGTAGCCTCTCCACTATTGCTTAGATTGTTAGTTGGGGTCAAACTTGTGGATCTCTGGACATTTCCCTAGTGCCAGGTTTCTCTTTAAACCTATAATGGCTCCCTCAATTATGGTATCTATTTTCTTGCTCTCCTCCATTCTTCCCCTGACTCAACCTTCCTGCTCCCTCATGTCCTCCTTTTCCCTCCTCTTCTCCCCTTCTCTTTCTCCTAACTCCCTCTCTCCTCTCCCCATGTTCCAAATTTTCTCAGGAGATCTTGTCCTTTCCCCTTCTCTGGGGGACCATGTTTGTTTCTCATAGGGTCCTCATTATTTCCTAGCTTTTCTGGCAATGTGGATTGTATGCTGCTAATCTTTTGCTCTATGATCTGATTCTTACAATAGTCCTGTGAGAGGTTTATAAAGTGCCAGGGTAGGATTTGTAGTTTTTAAGACATGGTATGACAAAATAAAAGAAAAAAAGCCTGGTGAGATTGAACCAATCAATGATAATGTTAATCTGGTACTCTCAGCCATACTTTCGTATAAATGTCCCTGAGATCCATGTGTCCCAAGTCTGTGGTACTATTTACAGGTTCCTGAAACTTGAAGAGGTGCTGTTCTGGCTTGGTAGTGTGCTTACATAGCATATGAAAAGCTCTCAATTTAACCTCAGCACCACAAAGGCTCAGCTCCTAAAAGCCTGAGATCTCAGCATGGGAAGTTAAAGTCAGGATAGTTTAAATACAGAGTTGGAGACCAGCTGTAAATATATGTGACACAGTCTCTAAAATATAAACAAAACAAAGAACAAAATAAGTGACAGGAACCAGTAATAGTTAGATGCCCTCTTGCATTACAGAGGTTTACCCTTGAATGTGATGGGTAATTGTACACTTTGTTTCTTTATTCCTTCCTTCCTGGCCACCAAAAGATCAGATTTACCTGCTATGTGTTGTTAATATTAGCTGTCACTTCTAAACAGGTTCCAAAGCAGTAGATCAATCAAGAAACTGTGAGCAAACCAACACACACACACACACACACACACACACACACACACACACACACACACAACACACACACACACACACACACACACACTCACACTCACACACACAGACCACACACACTCACACACACACACACACACACACACACATACACACACACCACACACATATACACACACACACACTCACACACACACACACTTACACACACACACACACACTCACACACAGACACACATACACACACATACACACACACTCACACTCACTCACACACACACACATACACACACAGACACACATACACACACACACACAGACACAGACACACACACACACACACACCACACACATACACACACACACATACACACACACACACTCACACACACACACAAACATACACACACACAGACACACATACACACACACATACACACACAGAGACACACATACACACACACACATACACAGACACACACACCACACACACACACACACACATACACACACACATACACACAACACACACACACACACACACACACACACACACACACACACACACAAAGAATAAAACAAGGGCTGGAGAGATGGCTCAGAGGTTAAGAGCACAGACTGCTCTTCCAAGGGCCCTGAGTTCAATTCCCAGCAACCACATGGTGGCTCACAACCATCCCTGGTGTCCTCTTCTGGTGTGCAGATATACATGGAAGCAGAATGTTGTATACATAATAAATAAACAAAATCTTTAAAAAAAGAATAAACAAAACAAAATTAAAAGATTTTCCCTGATGGGGACATCCTTCTATATATATGTATGTCTTATTGGTTGATGAATTAAATACTGTGGCAAATAAGGCAGGAAGATAGGCAGGGCTAGGAGATGAGGAGAATTCTGGGAAACAGGCAGACTCAGTTGCCATGTAGGCTGCCAGAAGAGTAACAGGTCTGGACCTATCTCCGGTAAGATAAGACCACATGGAAATATTTATACTAATAGAAATGGGTCAATAATTAAGAAAGAGCTAGCCAAGAAGAAACCCAAGTCACAGGCCAACAATTTTATAACTAAGATAGCATCCATGTGTTTATTTGGGGCTGAGAAGGGTGACTGGACCCATTCAAGAAAGAACTTCTGAAACATTTCCCTCTTCTCCAGTTATCTCTGGTACTTGTTAGAGCAATGCAAAGTTGGTCAATGTATGGCTATCTTTCCAGATAACCATCCAGAAATAGCTTGTCCTCCAAAAGAATGTTGGTACTAAAACCATAATTTTCTGACATATTTACAACTATTGGGTTTTCCAAAGACACAGTCTTACTCAGAATCTTTATCTGAAAATTGGTAGCTGTATTGAAATTCTGAGAAGCACTCACAATCTTCACCCTGTGGTACTATCCTTTGGCTTATGCTTGACAAGAAGCAGATTTGGGCACTGAGCCCAGCTAATTAAACGACTCTATTTTAAAAGCACAGTTTCCTCTAGCTAATGAGAGAAATTTTAGTCCAGATAGGCTGGATGTAAAACATAATTTAATGGACCATGGGATAAAAGATGTCTCAAAAAACATCCAAAAAAAAAAAAAAAACACACACACACACATAGCCAGTGTATGTATGCAAAGCATAGACCTAAGTGAACAGTCAGAAAAGAGACAGGATAGCAATAATGCAATATCTTAGAACCTTAATTAGCTTACCAAAATTCTCTAGGACTCTCACATTCAAGCCTTATCCAACCAACAATTTAGCATCACAGCAGGTGACACTCAGGCAGATAATTCTCTCAAGTCTGCTAAATTTATGGGCTGTGAAACTTGTGAAATATAAATCAGGGATATCACAAGCTTCCAAATTTGTGTTAGTTTGTTTCACAACAGTCAACACTTTATAGAGGTTTGGAGTCTTAGAGTGTTTCCTTCACAAATCTCTAAATCCTGAGACTATCCAGGGAAGTGCTTAACTGGTGGGTGGTGTGATGACCTTGACACAAAGGCAACATTTCCTTGAACAATTTTTGGTAAATAGATATGAACCTAAAGATACTGTGAGCAAGGAAAGAAAGGAAGCACATGCTATAGGCACACAAAGAAAGGGGTCCTTGCTACTCATTGCTACTTTAGGTATATATATATATGTCCACTGTGTGACAATGTATTGCAATGATTCGTGTAGTAAAGCACTGAATGTCCAATAGCAAGGCATATGGTATAGGTGGGACTTCTGGGCAGAGAGAGAACTCTTGGAAAAAGAAGATGCAGAGTCAACAACCAGATGAAGAGGAAGCAAGAAAGAAAGTACAGAGAAAGGTAATGCTATGTGGAAGAGTGTAGACTAATATGAATGGGTTAATGTAGACTAATATAAATGGGTTATAAGAACAAGTGGAACAAGTCAACACTTGTCGTTATTTGTGACCTGGCAGCCAAAAGAAAAACCTGACTACACAGTGGCATAAAGTTTATTGACCAAGATACTCTATAAATATTTGTGGGGTTTTGGGTTTTTTTTTGGGGGGGTGGCTTTTCAAGACAGGTTTTCTCTGTAGATTTGGAAGCAGTCCTGAAATTCATTCTATAGACCAGTCTTTTGTGAAACTCAACAGTTTTCTTTAGGTATGTATCCTCAGGTGATTTATTCATGCTCAGGGGATGATCCTATATCCATAGGTATATAGGTACCATTAAATAGCCTCAGAAAGATGGACACGTGTTAGTGAGGGTCTTTCAGAAACTGGAAGGGTGGGTGCTATGTATGATCTAAATACACAGTATACCACAACTAGACATGCTCTGTTTCTTGACACTCATGAAAGTCCTCCCCTTTCTGAATAGAAACAGGGGAGTGGTTTGAGGGGTGGAGCAGAAAGGAGTTGGGGGAGGATATGGGAGGATGGAGTCAGGGGAAACCAGTTGGGATATAAAATAAGTTTAATTAAAAAGAAAAGGAAATGAAACATATATTAAATTCTCAAAGAATAAACATACAATTACATAATTGTAATTAATATATATATATATTAATTTTTTCTTTCTTTCTTTCTTTTTTTCTTTTTTCTTTAAATTAGAAAAAAAAAACTTCTTTTACAGGTCAATCCCAAATAACATATTTTTTAAAACACATTACAGTGACTGAAAGAAACCAGAAGCTCTAAAATATAGAACTAGATTTGTCTGTGCCCCTTCTGTCCCAAGGTTAACCTGGTTTGTTGTCTTTTCCTAGCCAAGGAGTTGACACAAGTCTCCTTTATTTACATCCTCCAAAACAGCAGAATAGTATTTATAATATGCTTTTTCTTTCTTTTCTCTGCTTCTGCAGTTATATGTCCATGTCTTTGACTATTATCCCTCCTTCAAAAGACACATAAGTAAAATGGGCTAATTAACATAATACAGGTAATCTTCCCAGTACACAATGTTTGATTCACTTGACATTAAGTCCTTTCTTTAGAAAGCAGAATGCATGGACAGGTGTAGGAAACAGTTGCAGATATATCCATTCAAGAAGGAAGACATTTAATGTCTATTAGTCTTGTGTAATCTGTTTTAGGGTTCATGGCTTTGCCCACTCTGGGCCAGTATTCCACTGTATGTTCATCTTTTTTCTTGAATGACATCATGACTGTAGCTGAATATCTTTATCAGCCTGTTTCCTCTCCATAGACTTTCAGAATCCAGCATTGGTTCTCCTGCCCTCCTAGATGTGATTTCAGTGCAAGCACTCTAAAGACCCTTATTGGCCTGCTGTATATGTCATGTGGATTCACTGCATTAGCAAAGAGATTGACCACAGAGATTTTCTGAATAATCCCATATGTGTGGTTGGCTTCTGCTGAGATTTCTGGGATATCCCATGAATCAAGCAGCTAATCTGTACAAAAAGCCATGGGAATGATTGAAATGTGTCTGACCTTTTCATATTTCTGCAGCAACAGGGACAGGTTCTGGAATTGAAGCCTGGGATGTTTCTTTCTCACACATTTGATTGACAGTACAACTTTGCAGATAGACTGAGAACTTCCCAAATCAAGTACCAGAGAAATATCTGCCAGCATTCGTCAAGCAACCCTTATTTCCTCAACTGATTTCTCTTTGCCCACATTGCTGAATCAACAGATTGTATATTGAAATTAAGAACCCAGAAGATAGAAATGGGAGCTAGAGTTGAGAGATTTTTAAATGTCTAGTTAAAGCACCCATGACAAACTGAGATCCTAGATCACAGAGTTAAGAAACATGAAGTTTATTTACAATTCCTGAAATCTGTTGTAAAGTTTTATTTGAATTTTTATGGCTGGATATCATAATAACATTTGACCATTGATTTTTTTTTTACTTTCCTATTTGCACATTTGTAACAAGATTACCTATAATCATTTCCCTGTAAACAACATTGTACTATGTGTTGAATACAATAATATTTTTCTTCTTAGATTCAAGGACCCCTTAATGGAAAAGAATTATGCCTGAAAGTAATACTGAATGGAATTAGAAGTCTTTCCTATATTTAGCTTACATGACTTAGGTAAGTTTTGGGGCTTTTGATCTCTGTGGATTTATTTGAAATCATTTAGTAACTGAATTCATAATGTGATGATTCTCAAAGGACATTAAGAAGCCTTAAATGTTTTGTATATGGAAACATCATGTGATCCTTGGAGGCATGAGTACTAACTGTGGCATGGAGAATTTTAAAAGGGCACCATTGATATTATTCCCAATTTTTTGCTATTTCATATGTCAAAAGGTAAGTCATTTAGGAGAATTTAATATAATCATATGTGCTATGTTAAATCTTATAAAATGCACTCAAAGAGCTTCACAAGTTGGATATGATGGGGCAAATCATATGAACACACTTGTTACTTATAAATAAAAAATGTGAGTAGAAGAAAGCATTGGGAAGCATCTTGCTTCAGAAAGGAGGCTTAAAATGATAGACAGCAAGGACATGAGACTTATGGTGTCAGAATTGCAAAGAACAACGCTCATGAGCAATAAAGAAGAGCTTATAAGGTGATTCTTCCCTTAAACCCCCAGATAAGAGCCCAGCCATGGCTTACACCTTGACCTTAACTATTGAGGATATAAAAAGCCACCAGGCAAGAATACTAGAATTCTCATCTAAACAACCATTAGTAAACAAAAGGATGTTTCTTTTAACCAACAGGTTTGTGTCAGTTTCTTACTCTGGCACTGAAAACTAAGTGTGAGCATTAAATTACTTGATTTGGTGACATCCAGTGAATTGTTATGCTCTGTGAATTCTTTCCAAAAAGCCCAGATAGCATTTTGTAGATCATGATAGATTTGAAATATTTCATATAATTTTATAACTAAAGTTTTTGTAATGATTTTCATTTAGTGTCCAGCAATATCCTGTGAGTGTAGGGTGAATTCACTGAGTATTATTGTGAGGAGCAGAAAAGAAGGCATCTGGAAGGAATAGAGAGAATCAATAGCAAGGACACCGATTCTGTGTATTGCTAGCAAAGTCTCAGCCACCCTCCAATGTGAGGTCATATTGTGAATGGTGCTCAGGATCTAGCTCAGGTTTTTCTAGGTTTTGTAATGTCTTACTCAAAGAATTAAAAATAGAAATTGCCAAAATTGGAAGATATACTTAGTAGCAGTGAAGCAGTCTTAAAAGGGATATGTTGTCAAACTGAGAGAGGACCACAGCAGAAAGATTTCAAGAGCCCTGTGGTAAAGCATGAGGTCTCTTTGTAAAGGGTTTAAAGAATATAAGGGCCAATTACTCGTGGCTGTAGCTTGAATGACCCTTCTTTTTGATTACTAAATTAAGTCTTAGCAATATTTCCCTATTATCAATGCCCTATCTGTTTTTATTGTATGTATACCTAATTAGATATGGGCATTAAATGATAGAGGATGCTTCTGAAAGTTCACTTGAACACATAATTTATTTATTTATTTATTTTTACTATTCATGTCCACCAAACCAGCTAAAGATGGATCAGCCTTCCTTTGCTCCTAAAAATTACACTGGAAGATGTTTTAAATAGAAAGAATCTTCCAGGGTCATGGGTAATGGCCCGGGGGTTAAGATGATGTGTTGCTGGCACAGAGGACACAAGTTCAGTTCCCAGCATCCATACTGAGTGTTGACACCTATAACTCAAACTCCAGGAAATCCAATATCATCTTAAGCAATTCCTGGGCACCTGAACACACACAGGAACATATCCAAACACACACAGACACAGACACGCACGCATGCACACACACACACACACACACACACACACACACACACACACACACACACACACACACACACTTGTACATAATTAAAATCCAGACAGCTCTTTAAAACAGGAATTATCTAAGTTGGTTATTAGCTGAGGGAGTATTTATTCAATTGTACAGCCAGAGACATACATGTATCTTGATTGAGTTCCTTTCAGTGCTTAGCTGTGGATGTCTGTTTCTACTTCCATCAGCTGCTGGATGAAGGTTTTATGATGGCATTTAAGGTAGTCATCAATTTCATTATAGGGGAAGGCATTTAGGGTAACCTCTCCAATATTGCTTAGATTCTTAGTTGGGGCCATCCTTGTGGATTCCTGGGAATTTCCCTAGATGGCTTCCTCTATCAAGGTATCACTTTCCTAATTCTCCTTCTCTGTCCTTCCCCCAAGTAGACTTTCCTGCTCCCTCATATTCTCCTCCCACTGCCCTTCTCCCCTCCTCTTTCTTCTACCTCCCTGCTCTCTCCCTCATGCTCCAAATTTACTAAGGAGATCTTGTCCCGTTCCTCTTCTCAAGGCTCCATGTATGTCTTTCTTAAGGTCCTTGTTTTCAAGCTTTTCTGGGATTGTGCATTATAGGCTATATACACAGGTTCTTTCCTGTCTGATCCCACTACTGGCCAATCAGTGTTTTATCTTTATAAGCAAAATGTCAAAGTTTATAATTACCCTACTACTGAATAATATAGAATTTCATATGAATAACAGAAGTTAATTATTGGTAGGACTAAGTGGCAATAAATTAATATTTTCTATGGCAATTATGAAACCTCAGAAATTATAGTTTGAACTATTGAAGATACTTAAAACAAAAAGGAGTAAATTGGAATCCTAATTTAATAATCCAAAACCATATGCATTTTATATAATACAGTAAGCAAATCTGTAACACCATGAAAAAAGTAAACCCAAGAATAATAGGAATAGAAGGAGTATCCCAGCTAAAAGGCCCATGCATTATTATATAGACTGACCAGGTTGCACTTATTTTTACAAATACATGTATATGTTTCATAACAATTAATAAATAGAGGCCATGAATTTGAAGGAGACTAAGTAGGGGTATATGGGTAGGATTAGAGGAAAGAAAGGAAAGGAGATCAGTGTAAGTAGAATTAATCTAAGGTAATGAATATATTAAAATAATAATAAAATAAATAATTTTATAAAAGAAAAATAATAAACAAATATCCTAGCTATCCTACAGCAAGCTCTGTATATTCCAATATAACTGAAGTACAAGAAAAAGACCTTAAAACCAAATTTATAAAGATGACAGAGGTCCTTTTAAAGAGAAAATAAGTTCCCAAAAGACAAACAGAAATTGGAAGAAATGAGTAAAACCCTTAAAGTCAAGAAAACAAAGACAAAGCAAACAATTAAAGGAAACAAATATAAGTGTTCAAGACCTGAAAATGGAAATAGAAGCAATAAAGAAAGCATAAGGGAATTCTGGAAGTGGAAATCTGGGTAAGTAAACAAGAACTACAGACCCAATTTTCACCAACAGAGTACAACAGCTGGAAGAATCTCAGATATTACAGATACAATAGGAGAAATAGATTCATCAGTCAAAAATTTGAAATGAAAATAATTCATAACACAAAACAATAAGCAAATCTGCGACACCATGAAAAAAGTAAATATAAGTATAATAGGAATAGAAGGAGTATCCCAGGTAAAACGCCCAGAAATCCTATTAAATTAAATGATTTTAATAAATTTTTTCTGATCTAAAGTAGGAGATACCTATAAAGGCAGAAAGAATCATAGAGAACACCAAATAGATTAGACCACAAAAGAAAATTTGATGGCCACACAATAATCATACAGAATACTAAAAGCTGCAAGGGGAAAAGGTCAAATAAAATATAGCAAGTAACATAATAGGCAGACCTATTAGAATTATACCTGACTTCTCAATGGAGACTGTAAAAACAGAAGAGCTGAGGCAGATGTCCAGTACATTCAAGAAACTACAAATGCCAGCCCAGAATATTATACCCAGTGGAACTTTTAATCACCATAGATGGAGAAAACAAGATATCTCATGATAAAGTCTAATTTATAGAATATCTGTCTTCAAATCCAGCCTTATAGAAAATACTAATTCCAATGCAAGGGGGTTAACTATAACAATAAAAACACAGAAAATATATAATTTCACACCAAACCAAAAGAAGTGAAGCACAAATACACATACATATACACATACACATACACACAAACACATACAAAGGTACATACACACATACACATACAAATATACATACACATACACACAAACACATACAAAGGTACATACACACATACACATACAAATATACATACCAACATACACATACACACACATGCACATACACACAGCAGCACTGCCACCATCACCAACAACAACAGCAATAAGAAAAGAATAAATAATCACTGGTCATCAATACCTCTCATTATCAATGTACTCAACTCCCTCACCCAAAAGACACAGCATACAACAAATGCACCACAATATTAAAAATAGACATTACCTCAATATAAAGGGTTAGTATTTTATTTTCCAAAGAAATAGACCTAAGAAGCACCATGGTTAGTCAAACAAAAATTCATCAAAAGATTGGGGAAGGAAACTTCATACATATCAAAGTAAAAGTCAACCAAGGTAACACTTCAATTCTTAATGTCTATGACCCAAACAAAATGGCAAACATACTTGAAAAATTAACCTCACTAAAACTTAGATCACACATCAACTCTCACACATTAAGAGTGGGAAACTTCAAAATACTACTCTTATAAATGGACAGATTATCTAGCCAAAACTAAACAGAGAAACATGAAAGCTAACAGACATTATAAACCCACTCTTATAAATGGACAGATTATCTAGCCAAAACTAAACAGAGAAACATGAAAGCTAACAGACATTATAAACCCACTCTTATATATGGACAGATTATCTAGACAACAACTAAACAGAGAAACATGAAAGCTAACAGACATTATAAACCCAATCGACTGAACAGATAACTGCAGAACATTTCACTCAAACACAAAAGAATATACCATCTTCTTGGTTTCTCGAGGAAATTTCTAAAAAATATAACCACATAGTCAATCACAAAGCACATCTCAACCGATACAGGAAAATTTAAATAACCCATTGTGTCCTATCAGAACCACCACAGATTACAACAGGACTTCAACAACAACAAAAACAATAGAAAGCCCACAAATTAATGTAAACTTAGGAATACAATATTGGATGACTAATGGATCAAGGCAGAATTAAAGAAAGAATTTAAAGACTTCCTGGAGTTCTGTGAAAATGATTGCAGAGAATACCCAAACTTATGGGACACAATGAAAGTAGAGTTAAGAGAAAAGTTTATAGCACTAAATACCCTCATAAAGAAATTGCAGAGATCTGATCCTATCAGCTTAACAGTATACCCGAAAGCTCTTGAACAAAAAGAAGTGAGCACACCCAAGAGGAACAGACAGGAGGAAATAATCAAACTGAGAGTCAAAATCCACTAAAATAGAAACAAAATAACAATACAAAGAATCAATGAAACAAAGAGTTGGTTATTTGAGAAAAATCATGAAGATAGAGTAACCCTTACCTGAACTAACCAAAAGGCAGAGAGAGATTATTCAAATTAACAAAATCAGAAATGAAAAGGGGGACATAAAAGCAGACACGAAAAAAATCCAGCATCAAATTAAACGGAGAGAAACACAAAGCATTCCACTAAAATCAGGAACCAGACAGGCTATTTTCTCCATGTCTAGTCAATATGGTACTCAAAGTTCTAGCTAGAGCATTAAGATAACTGAAGGAGATCAAGGGGATGCAAATTGAAAAGGGAGAAGTCTATAAAACAGATTCTAATACAGATTCTGTACTGTGCAAGAGCACACAGATAGCTACACAGACAGTCCCTTTTAATTGTAGCACATCATGTTCCCCTCTTACCATTTTTTGTGGTATGATTTATACTCAATTTCTCTGAGAAAAACTTACTTCAGAGCTTATATGAATGTAGTAATTAGTTTTTTCTAACTCATTTTGTTTTACATAATAATATCTTTCCCATTTATCTTGTGTGAAATGGCAGAATATTTCTTATATTCAAATACTAGCACACTGTGCTCCTGGGCCCCATGTTATCTACTCATCAACTGATGAGTGCTTACATTTCTTCCATTTCATGGCTTTTCTGAGTGATTTTGCAACAAACGAGAGTGCAGATATTTCTTTAGCATATCTATTTATCTTTGGGCTTCAAGTTTCGCTATTATGAAAACACATTTGAGAAGTGGAAATAGTCCCAAAGTTTACTCTAGACAATGCTTTGCTGGTAAGCTTGCATCAGAGAAGCTATTGCTCTTGAGTTAAGTTGTATCTTCAGTCATCACACAAAGGAAAACAATAATTATTCTATCAAAACCTGTAAGTTCAGACAGAAATTATCCAAAGTCATATTCCAGTTTTTCAGTTGATGACCTTGTAATCATGAACAAGATCTTAATAACTCTAGAAGGAGATTGTGCTTTGGTGCTACTTTATTGTGAGAAGACTTGTGTTACCATTCCAGGCATTTCCCAAAAAGAATGTTGCTTCACCTATTCATAATTCAATGTTGCAAAGCTTTTGAAAAGTTCCTAGCCATAAACTCTATGGTTTGTTTTTTTTCATAAGTATTTTGTATATTGTCTCATTTATTGTAACATTTTTCTTGTACAAATTGTTTGAGTGAACTTCTGTGCTTGCACTATTTTTGTAATTTCCTTAACTTATTGAATGAATATAAATTAAATTTAACTTAATATGAAATAAGAAGTATCCACTTTAAAATAAAAAAAGCATAGTAAATCCAGAAGAATCTTTTAAAGTTTTAGTTTGCAAGGTCTTTCTAAATGGATGATGATTTGGGGATAATATTGTGATGATGCTAACTCACTCTTTTTTGTGCTTTAGGTATCTTCAATAGTTCAAACTATAATTTCTGAGAAGCTTTCATAATTGCAATAGAAAATATTAATTTACTCCTACTCACTCCTACCAATAATTAACATTGCTTATTAACATGAAATTCTATATTATTCAGTAGTAGGGTGATTAGAAACTTTGACATTTTGCTTACAAAAATAAAATATTACATTAGTTCAATTTTTGAAACTATATTTAAAAACATTTTTAAAAACAAATGAGGACAAGCCCTGAAGTGAAGAGAGGAAGACTGTACTGTTCGTCCTGCAGCAAAATAATAGTAAGAGCAGAAGAGCTGAGAGTAGAAAAAACAGATAGTAGAAAAAGCCTGGTAATATAGGATACAGCTTACAGCACCCTGACAAGGCATACAAGAGAGATAGTTGGGAGAGGAAGTATATTAACTGTCACACATTATGGGGAGTTTTATTAGCTAGTCTTTTTGGCCTAGAATTTTCTTCAGTCTTCAAAAGTCCATGATTTACTTACAAAAAGCACAGACAGATTTAAGTTACTAGTTAAATTCTCTTTCAAATATAAAATAACCATGGTGGATTTCAATCATGTCCATGCTAATTGACAATTGTAATTACTCTGTTTCACAAATTATATATAAATTTTATGCTATAGTTGTAAAATGCAAAAAATGGCATTTGTCTCCAAAACAACAAACAAAATTAGGAAGTCATTGGGGGTGTTTACTTATAGATATCTCCAGGAAGTCAAAGATATTAGAAAATATTAGATTTTTAATTGTCTGGTTGATGCTTTAACCTCTTTCTCTTGAATAACATAGGTGTTCCTTTTATAAAATTCAATAATACTTTACTTGACACTTGGTGGAGTTGGCAAAGTTTAACACCACAGCAAATACTGATGCTATATTAGTGGGATTTTCCCATTCCTAAATATTTGCTATTTTTCAAAACTATGTTAATGTTTTTCCTCATTTAAAAGTTTATGAATTTTCAAACAACTGCACAAGCCCCAAGAAACTTGCAACATGATTTAAAATTAAGCATATTCATAAATACTGCTATGGTTAGCTTTAATTGTCAGGCTGACAGGGGTTGGAATCACCCAAAAGACTCTCAGTTTCTGCACATCAGCTTTGCTGTAGATCTGTCTGTGGAGGATGACCTTATCAAGTAACATAGGAAGACCCAGCACTGTGAGGGGGACACTGTCCTCCCAGCAGGGTCATGAACTGTATAAAAGTACACTATTCAAGATGGGAGATAGGAGAGTAAGTAAAGAAACATGCATGCATTCATTTTCCTTTGTCCTTTACTGTAGATGTGTTGTGGTGAGCTGAATTTCCTGCCTCAACATCCTTGCAAGGACAGAGTATAACCTGGAAACTCAAGCTGAAGTTCCCAACTTTCTCCGCAGGGTAGCATTTTGTCAAGATATTTTTATCACAGTGACAGAAACAATTCTAGAACATCTCCAACCATGCTTTACTATAATGTGATCTCACCTGGGTAGGGTGACTGTTTCCAGAGGCTGAGGCAAGTAGGAGAGGCATGTGGGAATGTTTGATCAATAGAGACGTAGTTTGATTTAAATGGTAGCTAGACATTTAGGTGTCCTTTGCAAGCAGGCTCACTACCGGCAATAATCATATAATGCGTACCTTAAGAAGGTAGAGTACTATTTTAAATGATTTCACTAAGAAGTAGATATAAAGCTAAGTGGTGGTGGTGGTGGTGCATGCCTTTAATCCCAGAACTCAGGAGACAGAGGCAGTCAGATCTCTGTGAGTTCAAGGCCAGTGTGATCTACAAAGTGAGTTCCAGGACAGTTAGGGCTGTTACACAGAGAAACCCTGTGTCTAAAAACAAAACAACAAAAAAAGAATATAAAAATTTAAAATAAACTTGCTACCCTTATTACCCAGAGGTTCGTATTTTACATGACATGGAAATTTACTAACATGCATGATTTCTGTAATTTTATATATCGCCTCAAGATGCATGTAAATATAATTTTGTGTATTCAACTGAGAATGCCAATAGATGCCAAGGAAGTGGGAGTAGGATATTTGCAGGAAGATATTAAAAGTTTATGGGAATAAAGGGTAGGACACACTTAACAGGGTAATTCTAGATGTGAAAAGGTTTAAGGAGTTAAGTGGAGGAAAGGGGCAGCTCTACAACTGAGCTACAGCCCAGTTGAACTAGTGTGTATGCAATGCTCTTTAGATATTAAAGTTTATCCCATATTGATTTTGTTCTTATGTTTTTCTAATCAGTGGTACCCTGTGACACTCAGTGGCTCTGTGCTGTGGAAGTGTCCTGTTATATCCCTGAGGGACCCTTCAGTGTTGTTTTAAGTCATGTAGGCCCTGATGCAATAACTTAGAACTGAAAATGGCACTTAAAACCCAGTTGTTCAATGTCACTAAAACTCAGGCTGTTTCTGTTTTACTAGTTTTAATTCTGCATTTCTTTTATTTTTTTACAACCACTAAGCATATATATTAATAAACAAAAATGTTGCTAAAGATGAAAGGCAATAATGGCAATATGCATTTTAATACAACATCTCCAAAGATAAATATACTTAGATTATTGATTATGCAGCTGAGTTTGAGCATATCTAGGCGCACGTGCATACATGTATATGAATAAACATATGCATTTGTGTATGTGTATACATATGCATATATATATATATGTATATATATATATATGTCCATTTTATTTTTAGAGCATACAAAATGCAGCATCAAGGATTATTTTATTTAAAATTTAAATGATACAGAAGGGAAAGAATGTGATCAAAATTTGTTGTAAGAAATACTCAAAGAATATAAAAAGAATTAAATATTAGTAATAGGTACAGCAATTTTAACTTTATAAATGCTATTGTAATATGTGAGTTCCTTAAATTATTAATTTTCTGGCTCATAACATTTTCACCCATCATTCAGCATCGTGAGACAGTTTTATATATTAATATGTAATTGAGCACTTTCCTCCCCCATCTCCCTTTCTACTCTGCCTTGCAAGTGCTGGGATTAAAGGTATGTGCTGTGCCTCCACTTGCAAGGCAGAGGCAGACAGATCCCTGTGAGTTCAAGGCTAGCCTGGTCTACACAGCTAGTTCCAGGACATCTAGGACTGTTATATGGAGAAACCCTGTCTGGAAATGAAAAAAAAAAAACTTACTTTTATTCTTCTTTACCTTATTTGAGAAAAAACAAGAATATTTAGTATCTCTAACAGATGGAATTATATAAATAAAGAAATGTATGTACAAAATGGGCTTTATGCATTGAATTCAAATATTTAACTTAGTTTTTAAGGTTATAAATGTGCAACTACTATGCACACATGTGGCTGATGGTTTGCAATACCACACATATTTAGGAGTCACCTGTGTATATGAATGACAAAAAATATTACATTGGATATATCATATCTTGTATATTTGTGACAATTTTCCAAAATGCATGAAATCTAGCAAAGTATATTCACCTTTTCTGTGAGACTGCATAAATATGAAAACTATTGATGTATTTATTTCCCTTAGTAACGTTAAAATAGCTAAGCTATCTACAAAAGGTCAATATGTTACATTATAGGGAAACAAAAGGCATTGCATATTCAGTGTTTCAGCTGAATAGACAGGGTTTTGATGTTCTATTGAGTTTAATTTTTTTCTTATTTTGAGAAAAAGTTTCATCTAGCCTGGGCTGGTCTCAGATTCACCCTGTTGGTCTACAAGGCTGATCTATAACTGCTTATCCTGTGTATCACCACCTCCTGAGTGAGAGGATTACAAGCTCTAACTGACGTTGCCCCTTCTCTTTACAATTGCATTTAATTTGATGCAGTAGGAAACTGTAGAAGGAAATATTGGAAAGTGTTACTAAGTCATAAATCAATTTCACCCCTCAAATTTCATTGTCTTTGCCACAAATGAATGACTCTCCTAATTTGTGTGCCCAAAGTGAATAGTTATAACAGTTGTTAGAGCTTGTCTAGATCTTTTGAATTTCACATTTAAATGTAGATTTCTTTGAGTTACTGATAATTCTTAATTCTTAATTCTTGAGGAATCAAAAGTTATTTTTTGATAGATCAGATGTAATTCTTTATATATGCTAGGTTACACAAGAAGCATTTTCTCTTACAATCAAATCTACTTTAAGTACCAAAAAATCACATTAATTAAGTGCTGACTGGAGTTCATTATCTTATAGTGCCCAGAGTTCCTTTAAATTGTTCATTTCAATGAGCAACTGAAAATTATTATTCCTTTGCTTTGGATTACTTTAAAGGTGAAATTGATACTCATTGAGTTAAAGATGAATGTCTATGCAAAGACAATACTTTGGGCAGCTGACTTATTTGTGTAAGTAGTATTTCTTTTAAGATGGTATCGAATGGTTTCTCCTTCAAAAGGCTGTATAGTGTTAAACCCTAAGTGTTGGAAGTTTACCAAACCAGAGCAAGGTACCAGTAACTTAGATAATGTTGAGGAAATTAAGTACAGATGCTTAAAAGTAAATTAGTTGCACTTACTTTTACAGAAAATGCTTTGTGTTGTGACTATGTGAAATAATAAATTCTAAAATCTGGTATTTCTTTTTGCCTGATGACCTAGAAACTTGAAAGAATATATATTGAATATGCAAAATAATGCTGTTCTTTAACACTTTGATTCAAATGTCTAATATTTCCCCCTCCCTTTCCACAGTGGAGAGGCTCAGTTCATTACCACTGTGGCAGGGAGCACAGTAGCAGGCGTACATAGTGCTGGAAAAGTAGCTGAGAGTTACATCCTGATCCACAAGAGAGAAAGGGACTGGGCCTGGCTTGGGTTTTTGAAACCTCAAATCCCACCTGCTGTGACAGACTTCCTCCAACCACCCCACATCCCCCAATCCTTCTAATCCTTTCAAACAGTTCCACTCCCTGGCTACTAAGTATCAAATATATGAGCATTTGGGGTCCATTCTTATCCCAATTACCAATTACCACAGTCTTAATGCATTTTTTAAAGCCAGTATAAACAAGGGAAGCAATAAGGACCCAGAACAGGCATCCTCTGGTGTGAGCATTGGAGACATTAAATACATGTTGACATGGGTACATGTTGACATAGGGGAGTACCGCTAAAGTACACTCATTTGCATTCATACTCTTGCAAACTCTGTGCATTGATAATTCAACAAATGGAGAAATCTTAGGGAAGGAGTTGAATTATCAAGTGTTCAATATATGAAGATTAAGAGTAACATACGTTTTTGGTGAATTTGTTTGTTGTTGTTTTTATCAGTGTTAATTAGACATTCCCTTTAGTAGACCTGGTTCCTTAATGTGTAACCCCATTACATGTATTTGAATGACGTACAAGGGCCTACAGGCATCTGAATTAACTACGTTAAAATAATTTTTTTTGAAACTGCTCTTAATTTTGCTAAACCACAAATGAATTGCTGTATTCCTAAATAGAGTACTACTTTTTTGCAATGCTATGTGTTATAACACTATTTAATGCTTATTCAGTCTTTCTAAGAATAAGGATACCTAAATAACCATGACTTTGTTACTTGTGTCATGGTGGCAGCTTCCACTTTGATTTACAAAAGCATGAGTAGAACTGTACTACCTCATCTAAATAGAGGTTTTGGTGATATATATATATATATATATATATATATATATATATATGTGTGTGTGTGTATGTGTGTGTGTGTGTGTGTGTGTGTGTGTGTGTGTACTAGTAATATTATATGCTATATCATAATATATTTGATTAGTATGCATGAATTTAGTTGATAATTCAGGTGAATTTGGAAAACTAATTTCACAATAGGAAGAATGATCTTCTAACATATCAGAATTCTTGTCTTTAAGACAACTTATGGCTGAGGTCACAGTATTCCTCAAAATGGAGTGTATTTATATGTCAGACAAAGAAAGCAAAGTAAACTCTGCCTTTATTACTGTTGCTTATTGGTCGTGTCTGCATGGAGAGAGTAGCGCTCTTTGAAGTTGGACTAATGCTCTCAGTCTCTCAGATTTACCATGAAGAAGAATTCCTAGCATATACCTAGAAACATATGCTGTAGCTCTTTCTAAGTTGTCTTTTTAATTGAGCAGTGTTATGATAAATTTTTCTGCAAAAAGCCACCTGACCCCCACCTCCATGTTTGAGCTTTATGCTAGCTGCCCGCTCGAGTTAGGGCCCAAATGAATACACAGAAACTTGTATTAGGTACAATGCTGCTTGGCCAATGACTAGGATTCTCATCTGTTAGTTCAGTCTTAACTATCATAAACCTATATATTTTATGAGACTTATCTTATCGGGCACCTTATTGGCGTCCCTCCTTGCTGGTGGATCACATTGTGCCGCTGGAGCAGGAGCTGAGGGGAAAAGAGAGCCCTTCCTGTTTCTCTTTCACTTAAATATGATTCTCCTTGCTATGTCACTTCCTGCCTGGATCAGCATTTCTCTACTACATTTCCCAGAATCCTCTTTGACTCCTAGTCCCGTCTACTTGCTGTCTCATTGGCCAAACAGTATTTTATTCAACAATCAATAAGATAAACATACACAGTACAGAGTAAATAATGAAAGAAAAGATACACAAATAGAAGTATTGCAACAGAGCAAATAGTTATGAAAATAGTCAAGCCTCCTGTTTTCTGAACTGGTGTGAGGGAACTGAGACTTGTATACTAAATTATTGTTACTAAGAATTAAAATTAAAAGATAATATGCTATGATAGACATTGTGTCATTTACATGTGATTCTCTATATCAAGTATCACAGAAAAATTAGAAAGGCCATACTGGTTATAAAACCCCACACCTGAAGCCCACTTTTTCCCACTGTGTACTGTATTTTTTATTCCCTTTGTTTTTAACTCAAGTTACAGCTGGCGTAGAACTTTTTTGTGTAGCCGATCATGACCCAAAACTTCTGATTACTCTGTCTCCATGTCCCCACTGCTAGAGATGTGCAGTGCCATGCCTGTGTAACGTAGAGCTTAGGACTGAATCTGGGTCATTGTCATCGCTAGGTAAACACTTGTAACTTATCTATACCCCAGTCCTCATTTTCAAATTTCTCATGAATGCTAGCATTGTTACACCCATGGGATATCTTATTATGTGCTAAATAATTATGGTATGAGAAGAGAGCTGTGTTGTAAGCTTGGGCATTTAGAAAATAGAGTTTTTGAAGTAATCAAGAACTATGATTTCTACAAAGATCTAACCCAGTTCTGCCAGGAGAAAGTAGGATGGGATACACCCTTGCTTATGAGAGTGATCATTCTTACAACGGGAATGCTACCACTTAGAATGGGCTATTCACAGTGATCTATAGCATCTTACATTCTAGGAGAAGACTTTTTATATCTATTCACAGACATATTTACCTATCAAATATGATGTATCACAAATATTGCTTTTAATTTAAGGCCTTGAACTAAAATGAATGGTCATTGCTGGAAGTCATAATGGGGCATGCATGCTAAAAGTTTGCCTGAGCACACCTTGGAGTTCTGGAAAATAAGAACTATTTTTATTTTCCGGGCTTCTGGCTGACAACATCTCATAGTTGACAGGTCAATCCTAAAAAAACTATATATCTGACAATCTAGATTGCAGGCAGACAGGAGAGATCAATCCTCACCCAGGAAAGTTGATGGAAGATGTCATGAACTAAAGGACACGATAAAACTGTGACCTTGTATTTAAGAAGTAAGCTGCTCCTACAGCTCACTAGCTTGCATCAGAGTTATATTATAAACTACTAAGTATATTCTTCTCTATAGCATATGAAAATCTCAGAAAACATTACATGTACCTAGACAGATAGAAATTTACTATTCTGAGGACAAAAGAGTAAAATAACATTATTTATAGTTCATATGGGTTAAATAACATCCATAATTATACTGCAGTTTCAAGGAATATTGTGTAATACTATAAGGATTTTTATGCCTCTTTAAAATTTTTTAAGCAATCAACAAACTTTTTACCAACTAATAAGATTACAAACAAGACAATTCTTTTTTGGATTTAAAGCAATAACATGGTATTTTGTTTTGCTTCGTTTTTCTACATATCAGCATTCTATTTGCATCTTAGTAGGGGAGACATCTAGGTCAATATAAATTTCCAGATAAACAGTAGTCTTGCATTAACCCCTGATAGATATCATTGAAAAGTTGATAGTCAAATTGGTCAGTCTTCTAGAATTGATCAATCCAGAGTTGGGTCAGAACATTTTCTAAAAATGGAAAGGGCATATTAGCAAGTCACCTAAAGAAAAACTTAATTATCTATGTGTCCAGACTATTTTGTCTGTATAAACCTAACCTTTTACTTAAGAATTATTATTCACTATTGATTTTGTACAAATATTCATAATTTTTCTGTAATAATAAGTGTGTCACATAGAGAGAGAATATTCATAATTTTTCTGTAATAATAAGTGTGTCAAATAGAGAGAGAGAGAAAGAGAGACAGAGAGAGAAGAGGGAGGGAGGGAGAGAATGGTCATGTTCTGTAAAGAGAGGCAGATTCAAAGAGCTGAAGACAATGAGGACCTCACAGAGTTTGTTGGCTTACTTGCCACTAAGGACCATGGTGCTATTCAGCCCTGAGCTATGGCCAAGTACGGCCAAGGGCCATGTCCACACCTTTCATCATGCTACATCTGTGGTCTGTATTGATGTCCTTGGCTCCTATTACCAGTGAAGATCTGGAGGAGATTAGGGCTGCAAAGAGTGGGATACACCCCTCACTGGTCCAACATTAGGGAGAAATAGCCCTACCTGTCACTGGTGTCAGCTCTGGAAAGAGTGAGTGGGTCCTGCACCTCACATGGGCAGCATGATAGCACTTACCCTGCTGGTGGGGTGTGGGTGGGCTTGCCCTGAGAATATGGGAGTGGGAAGTCTTGTCCCGCCCCCTTGTCTACCCTGTGTTGGAGAGGGAGAGGGGAAGTATCCTCCCCTCCTTACCCCTTGCTATCTGTGGCACGTGGAAGAGCTGACCACCTAACTAGGAAGAGCAGGCCCTCCACATCACCGAGGCAGCACAGTGGAGCTGACACTGTAGACAGGCATGTGGGGAGCTGGCCTGAGAATGTGAGTGGGAGATCTGGCCCTGCCCCTCATCTGTCATATGGTAGTCCTCCCTTCGCTGCCTCTCGCCACCTGTGGCAAGTGGGAGAGCCACATCAGGAGATTCTGTGAGCTGACCCAGTATCTCGCTGGCTGCAGCACTAACGAAAGTGGGCCCAGAAACACAGGAGAGCTGGGCCTGTTGGTAATGGGACAGGGGAGCTGATCCTGAGGGCATAGGTGTGGGAAAGGTAGCACCACTTCTCATCTGTCGAAAAGCGTGGGTGGGGGACAGATACCCCTTTTGCCCCTTACCTCTCACTGCCTACAGGACTCAGGAGAGCAGACCCTGCTCTCCTGGGCACCCTAGTAGTGACAGCCCTGCTGTTGGGGGCAAAAGTGTGACTGCCCTGAGGTCATGAGAGTTGAAAGTCCTGGCCCTGAACCCCTTTTCTGCCATGTGGTGGTGAGGGAGAGTTAAAGATGCCCTCCCCACCCCGCCTACAGATGAGAGAATTTCCCCTCCCCTTCGCCAGAAGCAAAACTAGGGAAATTGGACTCCACACCTCCCCTAGGCAACACAGTAGAGCTGACCCTGTTGATGGAGGTGTGGGAGAAAATGGCTCTGAGAATGTGAATGTGAGCAATCCAGTCCCACCTCTCACCCCTCATCTGCCAAATGGTGGTGTGGACAAGGAGAAAAGAAAAAAAATATATATATATATATGTATGTATGTATGTATGTGTGTGTGTATATATATGTATGTGTGTATTTATATATATATATATATATATATATATATATGTATATAATATATATATATATATATATATATATATATATATATATATTAAAGGACTGTGTGACTCACTGTGCCACACTTCAGCTTCTACAGTGAGATATTTTCTTTTCTCTCTTTATTTAATCTTATCTTATTTTACTGGAGAGGCAGTGGCTCAAGGGTAAAAATCAGTTGGGAGATGTGTGGGATGGGGATGCATTATGTGAAACACAAAAGAATCAACTAAAAATTTTAAAAAGTAATTTTAAAAGAAAGAAATTGCAATAAATGTGCTGAAAATAAAAAAAAAACTGTAATAGGCAACACTAATGTGAATTTTACTCATCATTTTTAATTTTATCAACAACCATTTTTTGCTAGATGGATTTATTAAATTCACAGTTTGACCTCCTGGATCTTGCTTTCCAGGATTTTAACACCCAAACTTCACTCTTGTCTATCTCAGGTCCCAACATGTCCCTGAAGTGTAAAGTGATTGCTCTGATGTCCCTCACAGTATCTAAGATGTTAATGAAAATAAACAGAGAAATACAAATTATCTCATGTCTTCAAAACTTTTAAAAGTTATTATTCAACCTATTTTTTTAAGTAAGAGGAACACAAACTACCATATCACCCTTCCTAAGCATAACTAAATGACCCCAAATTCTACCATAGATATACATGTAGACCATGTTTATTTCATATTACCAACAATGCCTAGGAGACACAAATATTCAACTGGCATAGACATCCATAAAGAGATAAAGTGATATATGTGATATGTATTTTTTCATTGTATATTATAAAATGAAAATTTACCTAGCCATTAAAGCTTGGGATCATCACAGTTGAAAGAAAATGAATCAAAAGGAAAATCTTCATTAAATAAAGTTTTCAAAGGTGAATACAATGGCAACATTGTCTATTGTAGGAGGAACATAGATTTATAATCCTATATTTTTATATGTAATGATGCTAGAAAAGGAAACATGAGAGCAGAAGAAGAACTCTTCCGTAGTGGACAACTGTGAGCAGAGGATTACATGTCACAAGAGAGCAGAAGACCGATAGTCTGCTGTAAAGAAAGCACACAGCCAGGTAGTGTCAGCATGCATGAGAGAGAGCAATAGGAGAGTACAAATGAGACAAAAGGAATAGACACACATTATGAAGAATACCACAATGAAAGCTATTATATTGAGCATTGGTCAAAAAAAGATGTAACAACAGATTTTTTAAAACATATCAAATATGTAAATGATTTTATTCATGTATTTTCTCACCTTATTTATTATGCAGTGGTAGGGACTAGATCCAGGGCCTTGCCCTTGATAGACAAGTGTTTGTCACTACACTCTATCCACAAGCTAGGCAAGCAATTTATAGATACTTAAAATCATATTCCAAAATAAATTTAATAGATGAAAGATTTTCAGCATCATTTGTAATTAGATACGTGAAATTTAAAAACCTAAATAAATGATGTTTGACGACACCACAACAGTGAAGCCTTTAAAAATGAAAATGCCAAACATTCTTCAGTATAAGGAGCTGGTGAGTTTTAGCCATTGCTGGGGGACTGTAAAACAACAGTGTAGTTCCATTGTCTTTTAAATGATTACTTCTTTGTTTCAAACTCCATACATGTTTTGAGCAAATTCACCACAATCCCCAGTCTTCCCAGGAGCATCTTTCTTTTAATGCCCTTCAGGATAAATGTGGCCTTTCCCAGATATCCTTGGAAATGTGGTTTTTCTAATGGTGCAAAAGCAGAAGTTGTTTACCAAGGACTACATTCTTAGAGAAAATGGCTCCTACCTTGAAATATCTTCTGGATACAGCAGGGCAGTTGCTCCTATAACAACAGCAGTTGTGACAGACTATGAGAGCCTAAGACAAACCAAACACCAACATGGGTAGGGAGTTGGACAAGAACTCCATGTCGCCGGGTGTTGGTGGCGCATGCCTTTAATCCCAGCACATGGGAGGCAGAAGTAGGCAGATCTCTGTGAGTTCGAGACCAGCCTGGTCTACAAGAGCTAGTTCCAGGACAGCTTCCAAAGCCACAGAGAAAACCCTGTCTCGAAAAACAACAACAACAAAAAAGAACTACATGTCTAGGCATGGAATAATTGGCAATTGTATGAAGCTGAGAAAATGAGGGTCAGTTTTCTCTAATAATTTCTCAAAAAAAAATGTGCATTCAACCTAGAATCTAGAAAATTTCTACAACAATAGAAATGAGATTCTAATGTAAAAGATTTGGTAGTATCCTTTTTAAAAAATAATAAAACTGTAAAACCAAACAAGATATGATTCAACAACAACAAAATGACGGGAATATCTCGTCATATTTAAAAGTGAGGTAACGGTAGTAAATAAGGAAGGAGCTGCTGAGAGATAAATTGATAGATATAGGTTTTTTTTAAAAAAAAATAACAAATGGATAGAGGAATTCAAAGAGTAGGAAAACATATTCACTGAATTCAGATTCAGTTTCTCTAAAATACAACAATTGGACCTAATTAATGGAAGACTAGCATGCTGCATTTTATACCCCTGTCAGTGCTCTATCACATGGTACCATTTCATCAGGTGTGATTTTTTAAACTATTTACTTTTTTGTCTGTACCAGCACAAGTGTGCATGAAGAAGGACAGGCTACAGATTGACAGTGAGTTTTTTCTTCTATTTCTATCCACCTTATTTTTTTTTGAGGTAAGGATTCTCACTGAACCTAGAGATTATCATTTTGAGCTAGACTAGTTGGCTAGTGGACCCCTGATATCAACCTGTGTGTACACATTCCCTCTTGTACCCTCCAACACACACACACACACACACACACACACACAGAGAGAGAGAGAGAGAGAGAGAGAGAGAGAGAGAGAGAGAGAGAGAGAGAGATGAGGGAAAGAATTACTAGGATTACTAGTAAAGATTTACTACTAGGATTACTAGCTAGGATTACAACAAATATTGAATGCTGGCTTTCTCTTGATTAGGGAACTGAAACTCTGGTCCCCATTTTTGACAACAAAAACTTTACTAACCAATCCATCTCCCTATTCCCAGTATGTGTGATTTGGGGCTATTTATGTCATTTTAAATAAATTTAGAGAAAATATATTAATAAAGAGACTGTTCTGAGTGGGAATAAATTAGGTGAATAATTAAATGCAGAGTCTAGAGGAATTATTTCGAGTGATGAAAATCCAGCTGCAGGTGGGGTAGATGATAAACCATAGGTTATTAAATGAAATAGTTGGAATCTAGCATTTTTGATATAATCTCTAGGCTTCAATGTGAAAAACACGTTCCACATATATCTCAGAAAACCATATGGCTTAGTACATGTATTAGAGCACACATTAAAAGAAAATAAAACCTCAAAAATAAAGTATTATTGAACGTAGAAAGATGAAACATTGTTTTGAAAATGTGAGAAGGTCATCGTGACCTTGGGCAGGTTGGTTAGTCCTCTGCCAGTGACACCTGCTATAGCAAACAAGCACATCTGAGCAGAGCAGATAAAGACTTTCAGATGTCAATCAGTGATTAAGGACGAAACTGAGAAGTGTTTTAAAAGTCTAAGAACAAACCATGATGACTGAAATGTGAATATTTAATAATGAAACCTTACATTATTTAAGAAACAAATATGCCAAAATGGTAAAATGTGGACTCATCTATTATATTTAGTACATAAAACATTTTGTATATAACTGAAATATTTGAATAAATGCTTGAAAACTACTTCAGATAAATATAATATGGGATGTATCCATAAATGGGCTGATGGAAAGTAAAGACAGCAGCCAGGGTGAGTCCAATTTGATAGGTAGAATGATTTTAAAATGAATACCATACTGGTAATACTAATTTTTGTTTTTGTTTGTTATCTCATTTTTTTACATTTAAGTAAAATGTCTCCTGAATTCCAGGTGGGCCTAGAAATCACTATGTCGCCAGTCGCCAATAGTGGCCTTGAATACCGTAACTTCCTGCCTTCTAGGATTCTAGGTATTTCATAATAGAACTGTGTATATATTATGCTTCAGATGAAGTTGTCTCTGTCTTCTTAGAAAAATTAGAATTATTTCACCTTTCTGTCATTCCTGAATCTCTGTATTAAGTGCAGGGACATGAATTCTATTTTACAATCTTTAAAAGTTTTAAGCCTAATGCCTAGTAAGGATAAATCTGGTGACTATTGCTATATTAAGAAATCCTAACAAGTGTATCTTAGCTCCCCTTTGTTACTGTGATGAGACACTATGACAAAGGTAACTTCCAGAAGAAATAGTTTATTGGGGTTCACAGTTCCAAAGGATTCAAGTCCCTGGCCATCATGACAGAGCACGTGGAAGAAGGTAGGCATGATGTTGGAGCATTGGCTGAGAGCTCATATCCCCATGTAGAGAGAAAGAAGTAGCTAGCAGTGGTGTGGGCTTCTGAAGCCTCAAAGCCCACTGCTGTGTCAAACCTTCTCCAAAAGGGCCACACAGCTGAATCTCTGCCAAACAGTTCCACCAACTGGGGCCTAGTGTTCAAAACTGTGAGTGTATTAGGGCCATTTTAATTTATACCACCACAAAAGACTTGCTTACACCTGAATAAAACAGGACTTGGTAAAAGTGAAAGTACTCCCATTTAAGTCATTTGTGAGTTTATATAACTAAAAGATCACTTCAGTAATAATTTGGCAGATCCACAGAAAAAAATTCATTTTGACTTCCTATCCTCTGTTATAGCTGAATTAGGGAAGCAGAACTAAGAGACAGTATCCACTGGGTCACTGGCATTTTATTGTTGTTTTTTATTATTTGCATTATTTCAATTATTTAGTAGAGAGCTACAAACGCTGTTCCTTTGGTCTGCAATTGCTATATACCTGTTATTATAATAAACTCTATGGAACTCAGTTACTTTAAAAGCCAATGGATACAAGAGATGCAACACTTTAAAAAGTGCTAGGATTTTAGTCCTTTGAAACAGAAACCACCATTCAATATTAAACTTCAAACTATTTCCATGGGCTTTAAGATTATAATATTGTGTTCTGTATATCAATGCATGACCCCAAAAGAATTCTGAACACATACAACCAAAAGGAGGCCAAATATCAAAGGGATATTAAGTAAGATGGCAGCCCTGCCCCTGCCATTGCTGACAAAGACTTTTGAATCCTCTTGCTTTCAAGATTTAGAGATCAAAGAGCTATCCTCAAAACTCTTGACACATACATGTGATCCCATTAAACATTATGCTAATCCAGGCCAGAAATACATAGACAACTATGTTCATATATCAGTTCCTTATGCCAGATGTACCTGCCAAATCAAACCAGCCCAAGAATTCAAATATTCACATCACATTTTAATAAGGAAACAGAATGATAATTTTGAGTAGTTGATTTTCAATTCTTTTTTTCATTAGCTTTTCTGTCATTTTTTAGTAGTAGATATTAATAATCACGCTTCACGACTCATTTTAAGACTTTATACATATATACACATATGCACACTGAACTACAAATTACAATTTATCTTTTATCTTTTAGAGATACTCATATATACATATCTATCCCCCATTCCCTCACCATCCTTTCCTCCCATGCTCCCCACCAACCCCCCCAACCCTCCTCCCACCTCCACCCCAGAGATAGGGAGACCCTCCACGGGGGACAATCAAAGTCTGTCATATCATTTGGGGTTAGGGCCTAGGCCTTCCTTTATGTATCTGGGCTGCAATAGTATCCCTCCATAGCTAATGGGCTCCCAAAGTCTATTTGTGCTCTAGGGATGAACACTGGTTCCACTGTTAGATTGCCCTGGCCTTCTAGCTGCACCCACATTCAGAAGGCTTGTTTCAGTCCAATGTTGGCTCCTCAGCTTTACGACTACGGACTCCGTGCTCTCACTAGATCAGGCCAACTGTTTCTTCGGGTTTCTCCAGCACCGTTTTGGCTCCTTTGCTCATCCCTCCTCCGTCTGGGTTCCAGGAGTATGGTTCAGGGCTTAATTGTCAGTGCCTGATTCTGCTTCCATCAGCTACTGGATGAAGGCTCTAGGAATGGTAACCAAGATAGACATCAATTTCATTATAGGGGAAGGGCATCCTCTACAACAATGCCTGGATTCTTAGTTGGGGTCATCCTCTAGATCCACTAACATTTCGCCTCTGCCAGACCTCTCTCCAAACTTGTACTTTCTCCCTCTATCAAGGCATCTCCTATCTTGCCCTCCTCTATTCCTCCCCGTCTCAGTCCTCCTGTTCTCCTCCCCCCTCCCCTTCTCCCCTTCTGCCCTTCCCACCCCCTTCCTCCCCCTGTTCGTGCTCCTACTATGCTCAGGGCTTCTTGTCCCTCTCTCCTTCTTCGAAGGACTCTGCAATCTTCTCTTAGGGTCCTCCTTGTATCCTAGCTACTCTGGTGGTATGTAATTGTAGGCTGGTAATCCTTTACTCTATGTCTATAAATCATATATGAATGAGTACATACGATTATTGTCTTTTGTGACTGGGTTATTGCACTCAGGATGGTTTCTTCCAGTTCTAACCATTTGCCTGTGAATTTCAAGTTTCCGTTGTTTTTTTGTTTTTGTTTTTCTGTTGAGTAGTACTCCATTGTTTTCTATCCATTCTTCTATCCATTTTCTCTATCTATTCTTCAGTTGAGGAACATCTAGGTTGCTTCCAGGTTCTGGCTATTACAAATACTACTGCTATGAATCTAGTTGAACATATGCACCATTGTATGAATGTGCATTCTTTGGGTGTTTGCCTGAGAGAGGAATTGCTGGATCTTTCAATAATATTTTTGTTTATTCTTTGAAAATCTCACACAACTTATATAATATATTTTGTTTATAACCACCCCATACTACCTCCTTCCTTGCACCTGACCCTAGGACTTTGTAACATATCTCATGTCTCTCTTGTAGCATCATACCTTTTTTCCTAATTTAATAACCCATGGAGACTAACCTGTCCTTCCCAAAAGCGCATGAGTATAGAGACATCAAATGGAGTCTGTACAATCTACCACTGGCCCCACTCCAAAGAAAATTGAGTTCTCTACTTTTAGAAGTCCACAACTGCCACTGTCTATTCTGATAAGGAAAGGCCTCAGAAGCCCCTTCTCCACCCACGCTGGAGTTCTGATTGTTTCATCTCATAAAAGTAGCCACACAGCTCAAGGTCATATATCCAGCATCCTTGACAGCCTTTCACAACACTCTCCACATACTCTGCTCCATTGCACTTCCTCTTTTATAATATTTGCTGAGCCTCCAGTAGTTCTAAAATGTTTGTGTTCACACGCACAGATTCTTCCTGCTCTAAACCTTGATTAGAGATGTATTTAGTATAGTGGTTGATGTAGAAACTCATAACTTATTAAAGTGCTAAGATGGAGTGATTCTGAGTGCTCAACCATAGATAGGGCACTATTATATATGAATCTTCATCTTCCAAAAATCCCAGGGGTAGTCAAGTAAATTTTAGCTTTAACTTTGCATATACAATTTGATAAATCCCATGCATAATTGTCTTTATGATCAGTTTTAATTCATGAATATCAGTTCTTTACCAATCTTGAATTATTACTTGAAATATAGGCCATATTTGCTCTTAACACGCTGTATTACCCTTAAATAAAAGAAAATTATTGTGTATACTTGCCCTGCTTTTTCTAATGCCATGATGCTAATATGTTTTAATTAGTTCCATAATGAAGCCATGCATTAAACGGAAAACCCCTAACCCAATATCCCAATTTGAATCGTTAGTGGTTCTAAGTCACGATGTAGATAATATTTTTCCCTCAACATCTTACTGTTTAAAATTCTTTTCTATCGGATGTTAGATGTCAATTTCTTTTTTTTTTTGTCTTTATTTTTGGCCACACATAAAGCTCTGTAGGCACAACTTATAAGCACTAATATTCCATTCCACATTATCAATAGGTTTGTAGAAAGTTGCAGATCTGGGTAAATAATCTAATATTATATAACTAGTGGAAAGGGAAAACATCTTTAATTACCTTACAGACTCAGGGTAAAGTAAAATAAAGCTGAGTCACTGGCACTTGTTTAAGGACTTCTGTGAAAAGGAGAGACAATATTTGTATTTTGGAGGATTTCAAACCAGGCAACACATTTATTGATAGTTTTGTTAAGGGTTTATTTCATTTCAAATAATGCCAATTGGCTGAAATGCTATTTCTGTGTCATTGGTGTCTGTTGAGAGCCAGCATGAGGTTAAATGCCAATCCTAGTGTTAAGTGTTATTCTAGTTTTTTTTCCTATTATCATTATTAGCTAAATGGATATTAAAATATATACTATGTAATTGGACACATCATTTTAAGTTAAAACATATATGTGATTTCCCATTTTTTTAAAAAGTATAACCTACTGAATCTAATTAGTGATATCCAATTGTGGATGGGTATGGGGAATATTCCACTGGAGCCTGTGCAATCTACTATGGACACTGTGTTGGATAGTCTTATGTCAGCCTGACTAAAGCAAAAGACATCTGAGAAATAGTAATCTCAAGAAAATACCCCAATAAGATATGGTTGTAGGCAAGCCTATAAGGACATTTTCTTAACTAATGATTCATGGGGGAAGGGTTAACTCATTGTGGGTGGTACCACCACGGGATTGTGGTCCTGGGGTTGAACCAAAGGAGCAATCCATGAGGAGCAATTAAACACACATTAATAGTATACCCCCATAGTCTCTGTTTCAGCTTCCGGCTTTTAAGTTCTTCAAGGATGAACAGTGATGGGGAAGTGCAAACCTTCTACCCCAAGCTGCTTTTGGTCATGGTGTTTATCACAGCAATAGAAACCCTAACTAACATTGATAAAAAACAAAACAAAGAAAAAATAGATTCTTTTTTCCCCAATAGTCATCAACTACTATTAGCTTAAAGGCTATATTTGGTGCCATCTTAAGCCCCTTCCATCTCCATGGTGGAGTGATAAGTGGCTTGACTTTGTGTGGTGTTGTACTTAGAACTATAGTTCCTGTGTGTTCATGAATAAAATAATGTAGCAATGTCTAGAACATGTTGTTTTAGAGGAGACTTCCTTAACCTCCGGTTCTGCTCCATCTTCTGGGATATCTAACCTAGAGAGGATGCAAAGTTGTTCAGTATAAGTTATATTTCTAGATAAATCTTACCCCTTTTAGGCCATTCTAATATATACCCAGCTAAATATGCTTAAATATTAATATGTAGTATATTACCATAACGCTCTCCTTCAATCTACATTTGTAGTGCATTTTTCTGTTGTTATTAATAATTGTCCAATCTGTTACCACTTAGAAATTTCCCATGCTTACCCACACATTATAATCATGACAGCATGTATAAAGTGGTATACTTTTCCTCTTGTTTCCACTCTAAGCATTATTTTCCCTGGTGTCCTGGATACTGACTGACAGCCAACACTCCTAAGAGATAGGGATGGGATCACAGAAGTCCTTTTCCCTAAAATCAAGGAGTCCGAAGAAAAGTAGAACCATGTGGTATTTGTAAAGTCATAGTCTACCAAATTTCATATTCTGTGGTTTCTATTTTTTTCATTGTTTTTCGAGACAGGGTTTCTCTGTGGCTTTGGAGGCTGTCCTGGAACTAGCTCTTATAGACCAGGCTGGTCTCAAACTCATAGAGATCCACCTGCCTCTGCCTCCCGAGTTCTGGGATTAAAGGCATGGTCCACCAACGCCCGATTTGTGGTTTCTATTAATTCTCATACATATCATAGCACACCATAAAATTTTTCACTAATTTTGCAACTATTTTGCTATATGCTGCAACATTGTCACTGGAGAGGTGGCTCAGTAATCAAGAGATATCCTGCCCTGCTACTTCATTTCCCAGAAACTGTATCATGTAGCTCTAAAGTGGGAAATTACCAATAAGGAGCCAAGAAGAAATATAAGGGTATTTAATAGAGAAAAGCCTTACTTACAGAGAGACCTAGCCAGCCGGTGTGGCAGCAGTCTGAACAGCAAGCCAAAAGGTGAAACTGAAAGTTCCCAGCCACCTGACCGCCTCTCAGTCTACTTCACCCTGACCACGCCCTCAAAGGCATGGTCAGACACACCTGTAGCCAGCCCCTAAGTAGGCATGGCTACAGCTTCCCCTACATAGCTCACATCCCCTTGTAATTCTAATGACAAGCATCCTATGTTTCTGGGCTACAAGAAATCCTGCACTGATGACAGACAGACAGACACACAGCATGTGCATGAACACAGACCAGCACTTAGGTGTATATAAATATGTAAAATATAACTTGTGAGTACATTCTTGCTGTTTGTGTGTATATTTTTCAGGTCTGACTACTCTGTACTGGACCATGAAGGGAATTCATCCCTGAGAGAGGCTACTTATCACAGGGGTAGAGGTTGGGCCCCTACTGATGAAGAAATTGCACACTTAGTACATGGGATTTGAATGATCAGTGCTGGATCTGATTTGAAAACCACTTTCCTACAGTCCAGCTTCCATGGTTCCAGAAAATAGTACACAATATGCCAAGGAAAGGAAGCAGTTAAACACTACTCCCCAGCTAATAACATCTACAAGCCAAGTATGGAAAAATATGAATAAAGGTGCTATAAGTGGCAATCACATATCAGTGGCAACAAATAGCTATCTAATTGGATTTAAAGCCTACTTGATAGGAGAAAAATCAGGCCAGTACTGAAAACCTAGCCAGCTTCCCAGGGCTTGTGAGATCACAGAGCTTAGAAAAGAATCTGCTACTGCTGTTTTCCCATTGTTCATGTGTGTGTGTGTGTGTGTGTGTGTGTGTGTGTGTGTGTGTGTGTGTGTGCTATTCTTTAAAGAAAATGGAGACAATCAGAGAAAATTACAACAGGGCACAATGCATAGAGATCAACAGATGGTGGAAAACCCCACACGTTCATCTCTACACAGCCTCTGCATATATAGCTAAAGGGGACCCCACAGATCAACAGATGGTGGAAAGCCCTATGCATTCATCTCTACACAGCCTCTGCATTTATAGCCAAAGGTACCCCACAGAAGATAGAACAAGAATTGTTAGAGGTGGAAACCAGAAAGTCAGATAGAAATGGCTGCATGAGCATTGTCAGACAATGCCGATATCAGTTAAAATGTTAACCTCGAAGTAGAAAAATTTTGATGGATACCAGCCCTAGACAAAGAAATACAGGCAACTAATGACAGCTCGAAGCACTGCAGTCCTTTATTTTGGTACTCTCTAGCCAATGTTTGTGGAATAAACATTTTAATTTGATTGAAACTTTGTATGTAACTTTAAAATTTCATCGGCTATAATAAATAAAGACGGGGTGTTTTATTTCATTAAGCAAGAAACTAAATACCGAATGGATCCAATTTTAGTGTAGTCTTTACAAGAATTTTATTGAGTATGAATTCACATCTACGGGTTTTAATTAGGAGTGTGTTTAGGGAATTAAAATACTTAATTTTATGTCTGTTTCTTAGAGTCCATAATACTAGGTAACTTTTTAAACTAATTTTAAGATAAAGTATGGGTTTTCTAATTATTCAGTGTTAAAAAATTTAAATATTTTTTCTTTCCTTATTTCTTCTCTTGCTGGGTAAGGCATTTATAAAGAATATTCTCACAATTCAGCTAGAATTCTATACGTGGTTTCACAAGAAGCAGAACATAAAAAGTACACATATATGTGTGAATTAATCAAATCTGCCTACCTTCAAGTGAAAAATGAAAATATATTGAGCATAAATGATAATGGATATGTGAATGTGTATGTATTTGGAATTCACATGTCTGCAATACATTACTAGGAGCAGAATTTATTTTCCTAGTGTTATACATAATACAGTATAAGCCAAAACTATTTTACTAGAATAATGATGACATTTTATGTACATAAGCATAAACTTCATGAATTGTATGGGTAATATTTTATTTGTTTATGAGATTTAATATTTTGTTACTCATAAAACCAATGTTAAGATATTTATTTATAATTTAAAGTAAATAGAATGTAAATGTGATGATAGATCACAGTTTAATTATTTTGTCTATGCACATAATGTGTTTACTTTATTGAGTTTACAATAATTTATCATTCTGCCATAAATATATAATTTAAACACTATATCAGTGTTTTTCCTGATTTCTGATTACTTAGAAAGGAAAAACATGCATTAACTAATATACATTCCAGGCACGATTCTTTACTGACATGATCTATTTATGTTCAATAATTCACCTCTCCTGTGTCACTCATAGCCACTTGGTATTCACGTCTCTTAGTTACTTGACATTCATCAAGCCTTGTTCTCTTCTTGGGCAGAGATTGAAGAAAGAAAAATAGTCATACATACCTGAGGCTGGGGTGTGAATACACAAAGATGTGCATTATTGCAAGGAAAATGCTATGTGCCTCAGACATCAGATGCAAGCACTGGAGAGCATGAGCAAGGGAGGGAAAGTTTGGTATGTACATGTAAAAATGGTAACATAGAGGCCAGTGAAGAGAAGGGATCTCTGGGAGTGCTGTGTAATTTGGCTTTAGCCTCCTAACTGTTCTGGTACAAACTCCATCGTCTTTACACTTGATGTAGGGGAGAAGAAAATGTGCACGACGTTTTACAGCTGGAAAAGGGGCCTCTTTGCTCTAACAGTCCACCCCAGTGAGTGAGGCAGTGAACACATCCACCATGAAAGATTTTTAGTTCTACATGACATTTCAAAAATGACATTTCAAAAATGAGACTTAGGGTGCTGCATAGATAGGAAGAAAGTACAATGATTCAGTGTATGATTCCATATTCTAGAGGAAAATTGTTTGCCACTAAGAAAAATAAACGGGTCATTTGGAAGCCTGCAATCACGTGATTTTTAAAATCAATACTGTGAGGAGCACAATATTATTCATTCAGATTTATTTAGTTCTGTGAACAAATTACTGACATGAGGACTTTTCTTTCATTATTTCACTAAATATTCGAAGCAGGCTTTTGACGAAGATATCATTATCTCACCATATTTCCGAGATACAGAAAAGCAGGGTTCAAAGTACAAAGCTAATAACAGATGGAGACAGTTTTCAATATATTCCTGTGTGATAGCAGAAGCAAACCTAATAAGGAGAAGGCACGGATTCCGTAATAGTCTTTTCAAATGGCATCTATTTTTTTTTATTTCCTCTAGAAAGGACATAATAAAAAAGGAGATGTTCATTAGAACAAATTTTATGTCACAAATTACCATGGAAAATTTGTGGTTTATGTCATTTGTGAAATGCTAACACTGTGAGATATTTCATAAAACATCATGTAGAAAATGTCCCGCAATTAAAGCTTGGTAAAGATTTTATTTTTTTTCTTATTAAAATTAGTAGTCATAGTTAAGGCAGGATAAACAATGGTAAGTTGATTAGTAACTCATAGCTAACATTTATTGTTGTAATCGTTGTGATCATTTCTATACAAGAAAGGAAACAAAAACGATGTAGAAACCTTCCTGTTATGTATACTTAATAATCAATTATACGTTGTATGTGAATACTCTAAAACAGAGCTCATGTCTGACTTTCAAAACACTGATTTCATCCTTAGTACAACTGAAATTTTCTAAGATGAATTACATTTCTAAGCCAACGTTTCCAAATTGCACTGGTCAGCTCCATTTTCATGCATCTTAAGGTGGTGTTGCAACTTATATTCCTCTCACAGAAATTGTTACTGGCTAAAATATCCCTTTGATGAGTTTTTTAAAATACTTTCATTGACTTTATTTCAATTATACAAGAACAAATTAAAATATACTTAGTGTTTTCCAGGGAAAGCGGCAGGAAGGAGGAAGAGAAAGAGAAACGATGAGGATGTAGCTATGTAACAAAATGCCACTCATCTCAGAGTTCACAATGTCGTTCTGGAAAAGATACTACTGTTTTCCATAAAGATACTTTAGAGGATCAAAAACTAAATTGAATACAGGAAATAAATTTTTAAGTTGTGTCAATTATATATAGCAGAAGATTCTAAAAGAAGAAACAGATAAATAATTGTTTCTGCTGAAATATGCAAAATATATTCATATCACATTGACTTCTATAGCAGCTGAGTGGCAGAACAGCCTTGTAGTTAGATTACCCACCCTAATCTCAAAACAATCCTCATCATTTACATCAAATTGTAAGTGTAGAAAACTTGATGGCCCTAATGTATTCTGCCAACTAGATGTGTTAAGGAATTTAGGCAGACCAGATATGATGGCCGTATTCCTGAGAGGAAGAAAGAAGAAGGAAATCAGAAAAGGTGGAGGGGGGAGGAAGGTGGAAAGTTGGCCATTAGTTGCCTAGGAAACAAAATGAACACATAATTGTCAAAAATCTGTTGTGGACCTCATTGCACATTTGCTTTATCATAGCTCTGGTGTCTGCTAGAAAATAGTTTACTATGTTGGCTGCTTATAGTCACAGGTGATAATTGCTGTATTTAGGTAAGAATATAAGTCATTGTTAGCAAGGTATTGGAAACATGGAGGACAGTGACCACTTGAACCACCTGGACTCTGATAAACCTGGCTGCTACAAAAAATGCTTATCTCCTCACTCAGCAACTGACCACAGCTGTATGGCAGTTCTCTTTTAGGAACCTTCTGTAGTAGTTTCTGTAGCTCCAAGCTTTATATGTGCAATAAAATCCACACACTACTGAGCTGTGTGCTTCTTAGACCAAATTACTGTACTTAATTCTGAATTAATTAATAACAATTGGTTGCCTTAGAGATAAAGATACAAATTCCAGAATGCTTAGAAATATAGATTTTTACATGGTGTTTCTGACATGAGAATTTTTTTATTATTTTTATTATTTTTATTATTTTTTTGTTTTTTGGGTTTTTCTAGACAGGGTTTCTCTGTGGCTTTGGAGGCTGTCCTGGAACTAGCTCTTGTAGACCAGGCTGGTCTTGAACTCACAGATATCCGCCTGCTCTGCCTCCTGAGTGCTGGGATTAAAGGCATGCGCCACAAATGCCCGGGGAGAATTTTTTTATGTTGAGTTCTGAAACTTAAATTTTATGGTGTTTTCTGTTTTGGTATTAAACTTATTCAATATTGCATTATTCATTTATTATTATTTGTTGGGAGCCATACAGCTTGGCATGACCTTTAGGCCAAAACTTGGCAAGCCACACAGTTATAGAACTGTCTTTTGATTATAAATAGCTTCTAGAAGCATGAGCACCCAGAAGGAACAACAGGACCCAGACGTCAATCCTTTGTTCCAACCACAGGCCCACTTACAGGCCCACTTACCTAGGCAACCCTCCCTTGCCGTACCACTTACCTAAGCAACCCTTCTGTGGCCCACCATTCACCTAAGCAACCCTCCTTCACCCCACTACCCATGAACGTTTTACCCTGCCAACATAATCCTTCTATAGTTTTCTGACATCCTGCTTAAACTAACACCTGGCTCTTGGCCTCTTCCCCCCCTCCCCTTTACCCCATGCTACTGATTATATAAGGTAGCCTGGAAAAAATAAAATTTGCCATTGGATCAGAATCCCGTCTTGTGATCATTCTCTCTCGTCTCTTGCCTCCATTCCCCTCCCTGGATATCTTGCCCTAGGTTGCCGTTCTATGGGTCAGACAACTACAGTTATTATTTAGTTCTTTGATACAATGTCAGAGGTTTACTAGAGAAAAATGTTAAAATTAAGCAGGACATGAATGTTTCTTCTACACAGGATTTTTTTGTTATCATCATGATAATAATTTCAGTAACAGAGAATATTGATTATCTATTTGTGATACCTTTTAATTAAATTTTTCTAAACAGATATATCAAAGGGTATGTGATCTCTTCTTAAGTAATTGATTTCTGTTTATTCTAAAAGAAATTGTATCTAAAGCTGTAATCTCTAATCTGAAGGGGATTGTCATGGACAGAGTAGTTGTTTTCATAAATGTATATTCATCTCTTCCTCAAAGCCATTAGTTAAACATATTTACTAAACATTCCCAATGTAAGCTCATCCCTGAGGATTTTTTAATCAATGAATAGCTTCTTTTCCTGCCATATATTACACAAATATGTGTTCCATTATGATTTTCTCAATGAATATTTTCCATTCTTGTACAAGCGCCAATATATCCCACATTAAAATTCTCTTTCCTCTGTACTTGTTTGAATGTTGTGGACTTCTTATTTCTTTTTATGCAATGTATTTACTTATCCAGTGTAGTATCTGTCATCTAATAAGAGGTATGTTTTCATCATTTTGTTTTTTCTTGCTTTTAAAACATCTAGAAATGTGCATGGAAAATTAAACAAATATTTGTCAACTGACTCATGTTGATATGAATGTTTTACATGTACTGATTTTATACATGACATTAGTTTAAATACATACTCTTCAGCTAAAGTGAATATATTTGGATGTTTATACACCCTAAACTTTAGAACTGTAGAAAAATAATTTTTACTTTTATAGAACTATAAATAGGAAGGTCAATTTGTGAAATTTGAGGGAAAAGGATACAGGCAAAAAATAATCATTCTTAGTGAAGGAACTTACACCCCCCCACACACAAGAACACTCTGAATGTCCTTTCTCACATATGCATCCCGATTTTGAGCCTTTAGATATATGTGTTTAAAACTGAGTACCCACAGAAAGAAGAAAATGAAATGGGCAATGGAGGGTACTTTAGGAAGTATTATAGAACGGATGTAGTATAAAGGAATAAAAGGGAATAAGATATAGAAAGAAAGCGTTAGGAGGACTGCAGAGGGGAGAGGGAGGATATGAGAAGGTATAACTGTTATTAATGACTGTTGAAAACACTGTGTAAACGCCTTCTACTTCAGAAGTTTCTCAGAAAATAAGCATATAAGAGTATAAAAGCAGTTACTCTACACTGGGCGAATGATGCCTCTCCCAGACACCATGGGCTATCAGGTAAGCCCAGTGCCAAGTGTGGGATAACTTTTAGGGAGCTTCTGGTTAGTGAAGTGTAAAAAACACCCTAACTACCAAATATTACAGGCCCCTGCCTTTGATTTGGATTTCCCTCCAAAAGTTGAAAGTAAAATATCTTTGCTGAAGAGATCGCATACTAATGTCATAGTACACAGAGAAATCCAGCTGGTCCTGACCTGGAAGTTTCATCTTTACTGATAAGTTTTCACACTGCAGAAAAGTGCTGTGCAAGGGAGTCAAGTGGGGAATTCTCAGAACTCTTACTCAATTGTCATCTTTGTGTGCTCCAATAATGACTGGCCTGCCAAAACATGCCAGGGCTAAAATTTGGTCACAAATGTAGTGAGTGTAACTAAGTACATTCTAGTTTAATTTAAGGTTCATTGTACAAGTTAGAACTCACACCTACTGCTGTAAACTGAAAGATGAACCTATGATTTGATAGACAACAGACTCCAGAGTCACACTTCCTCTTGGTAGTATGCTAGAGGGTATTATATTCAACTGCCCTCTAACTGCTTTTCTTCATATCAGTAGATTAGTGTATGTCTCATCTCTCGTTATAAACATTGTTTGCAGTAGATGGAGATGTATACATAGACCAAAATGCTGTAAAAGTTCAGAAAATACATGCCAATGGAAAACTCAATCCTTAAGAAGCAATACAACAACTTCCTTTGTCAATGCTCTGAAACCATTGGAACAACAAAAATAAAAGATCAAGAGACAGATACTGGTTGTCAAGTTCAAGATTCAAGGAAGCAAAGAAACTGGCCAATAGTACTCACCTTTAGCTCAGGCTTTCTTTTTTTTTAAATAAATTTTATTTAACTTAGAAGCAATCTTCTTTTACATATCAATCCCAGTTCCCTCTCCCTCCCATCCTCCCACAACCCCCATCGACCCTCCATCCTATCCCTCATCAACTCCCCAGGGAGGGTGAGGCCTTCCAGGGAGGTCATCAAAGTCTCTCAATTAATTTGGGGCAGGGCCTTGGCCCTCCCCCATGTATCTTGGCTAAGAGACTATCCCTCCGTAGGCAATGTGCACCTGAAGTCTATTCATGCATTAGGGAAAATACTGGTTCCACTGCCAGCGCCCCATAGACTGCCCAAAACTCCCAGCTGACACCGACGTTCAGGGGGCCTGCTTCGGGCCTATGCTGGTTCCCCAGCTGTCAGACTGGGGCCATGAGCTCCCACTTGCTCACGTCAGCTGTTTCTATGGGTTTAACCAGTATGGTCTTGACACCTTTGTTCATCACTCCTCCCTCTCTGTAACTGGATTCCAGAAGCTCTGCTCAGTGTTTAGCTGTGGGCATCTGCATCTGCTTCCATCAGCTACTGGATGAAGGAAGGCTCTAGGATAGCATATAAGGTAGTCATCAATTTCATTACAGGGGAAGGGCATTTAAGGTAGCCTCTCCACTATTTCTTAGATAGCCAAAACCTGGAAGCAACCTAGATGCCCCTCAACTGAAGAATGGGTAAAGAAAATGTTGTACAATTACACAATGGAATACTAATCAGTAGGGGGGAAGAAACAATAAAACATAGCTCAGACTAAAAGGACTGCTCCACTGATGAGCTTTTCAAGTCTCAAGCTGCTGTCTCTCCTCAGTGTTGCTGGAGAAAAAACTCCCTCCTACTGACTACTTACTCCTGTCTTTTATGCCCCTCTAGTGCTGGTATTGAAGATGTGAGTTATAATTCTCTTTTAGACTGAGTCAATCCTGTGTATGTCTGTGTGGCCTTGGACTCACAGAGCTCTGTCTACCTCTTAATCCTGAATCCTAGGATTAAAGTTGTGTACTACCACTGTCTGATCTCTATAGTTTGAGGCTGACTTTGCATTTCTGAATTCTTAGTCAAGCTCTAATAAATTATAAATAATACATCACAACAAATCATCCTGAAAGAGATTACAGAATGACTCATTTGAATAACTAATAAAAATAAAATGGAAAAACACTGTAGCTCTCTCTTCTATTCCTATTTTGCAAGGTTCTTGAATTGTTGGGTTTTTATTCCTGTTTTTCTTTCTATGTTACCATCCCTAATCACACACTCTATACCACCAGTTTAGATTCTTGACTAAGTGCGATAACTGGCTTGACAAAGTTGAGTTTTTTTTTTTCTGCTCTAATTTATCCTTTTTAATTCCACATAGAGACTGACTTCCTAAAACACATGCCTGATCTAAATCCCCTGATTCCATTAAGTGAAAGAAACTGTGATTTAAACCACTTTTCACTCATTCCATTAACTCAGAATTTATAATTGCTCTAAAAATGACCATGGCTCATGTGCTCCCTGTTCACACAATTTTTACTCAAAACAAGCCCCCTTGAAATAATGTTCCCTGAATAATAAATTTATTAAAATACTTTCTGGTTTCCAGGATTTGTTCAGAGGAAAATGATGCTTTGTTGCTCACTGAAATGCAGAGGGAAATTCCATCAAGATCACCCATGTATCAGTCTTTCTTTTGAAATCAACCCAATTTATCCCTGTTACAGAATCAATTTACTAGATTCTGGAAGTTATCTTTTCACATGTTGCTGCACAGACAAGGTTGTAATGTGTTGAACTTCTAATCTAAAGGTTGTACAGCTCAATATCTAATCTAATTCCCACTCTTTGTTTTACTATAATAGTATTCTCTATTTTTTCATTAAACATTTAAAGTACAGATGTTCTCCTTTGATAAATATGATGAATTTCCTCATGCCCACAAGCCCCAAAGAGATAATCCTCATAGGAAAAGATGATATGCTTCTTGGGATTTTAGTTTCTAACATTAATGCACCAAAGATTTAGATATCTAAATATTTCCTCCTGTTTCACACATGTGACTATTACATATTTAATTATGAGATTGAAGTGATAAGTGATGAAATAGTTTAGGGAAAACAATTATATCAAACTCCATTCTTTATGGGATCATGATAAGCACTGAGACAAGGAGGCAGATAAACTGATCCATGAATCATACTTAGAGTCAAGGCAGTTCCAACCACACTTTCATCCTCCTCAGGGAGAGCAGTGATTGCAGAGATTTAAGGAGGGCTTCGGGGAAATAAAAGGATGAGGAAGAGCAAGTCCCTGTGGAACTCACAAACGTGGAGGCATCAAATCCATACCATTTCCAAGCCCAAGGCCAACACCATTGTACCTGATATCACTATCAAGTGATGAAATTTGAAAACATTAAGCAGACTTCTTCCAATATGAATACCTTAAAAGTTCCTCAAAAGTGCGTTTTTCTCAATAAGTAGGTATGAGCCCTGAGACTTAGGGTAGTAGAGAATACAGGATAAATGGTGCAGTATGAGTGGACATGTATAGATTTGGATCAGGTGAAGACACAGAATTTTCAAATGCAACAATGGTTGCTATGGAAGAATTAAACTTCTTGAATGTTTAAGGTCTATTCAATGCTTGATATTCTCAACGTGGCATCTGATGGTGATGTTATATGAGCTGCAAATAAAGCCAGAGGAACTTATTTCTTAATCATTAGTTTAGAGCAAATCCATTTCAGGCATGTTGGTATATGCCCAATTGGAAAGCTGAGTGTGGTATTGTGGAGATTTGTGGACAGCGCTGGCTATATATTGAGCTAGAGGACAGAAAACCCTATATCAAAACCCAGGCTAAATAAGAAAACACACAAACATACAGGCAACAAATCCATACCATTTTACAGCCCCAAGATTTGAATACCCTTGTAAATACATAAATACATGTTTCAAAAGCAAGGTACCTGAAGTCACTATAAATTGATAAAACTGAATATATTTAGTAATCATCTTTCAATATAGAGACTTTCAAGTTTCCTCAAAAGTTGCATTTTTCAGAAGTGAGGAAAAAGAATGTTATCAACTAAACAGAAAATTGTTGAAGGGATGAATTTAGGTACATTCATCAAAAATAATAAATTAATAAAGAAAACATGTCTAAATCTAATAGAGTATATATCAAAGTTTATTTTCAAGCAAAAGACCTAAAATAGAAGTCTTCACCTGGAAAAAGAAGATATATATTCAGTAATATTTTTAACATTCTCCAAATTGCCAACTTTTAGTAGGATTAACAGTACTTTTAACCTGAATTTTCTGTGAAAATGTAAGACATGTGTGGAGAAATTAGCAGTGTACATTATTAACACTGTTAGATTTCTATGTTTAGTCACAACAGCATCATACTGTTTACTATTTATTTCTAGTAAAGTTCAATGTCCCGTTATGTTCATCTTTAAATCATAAGGGTTATGAGTGGTTGATATTAAGATGTGGCAGCCAGTTTGAGAAAAAGGAGTGAAAGTCTGTCCTAAACAAGTAAATTAGCTTGCAATTTAGTTTACAGAAATCCTTAAACCATCACTTCATTGAGGTTATCATAATGCCTCTGACTTCCTTGCAGAATTCAGCTGCCATCAAAAGTTAGATATGTAATTTCTGATTGACTTCCACCTAAGAAATTCCTGAACTTTAAATGACACCACAGTGGTTATCTCTCATGTAGCAATGGCCACCACCTCAATTGGAAATAAAGTTTGGTTATTATCTAGCCTACATCTCATTAACTAATCTACATTGCTTTGTATTTCATTGGTGGGCAGATGAACTACAAATGATTAACTTTATTTTTAATAAAATTATTGGATTTCAACTTAGATGTAATTTTAGATTAATATAAAGTCAAGTGGAGATAGTAATGAACATTCGATGGACACTTATAGAACACAGAGTTTCTTTATCAATATTGCTTTGCTAGATTACACACCAAAGAGTCTGGAAGATAGTGATGAGGTGGCAGGATGAAGGTGACATAAGGACCTTTGAGGAATTCATCTGATTTCCCAATTTTATTTTTAAATTTAATTATTAAAGCCATTTTAAACTTAGCAAGAACTGTGTCTGCAGACATAAAATTTGCAACTTTGAACAATAAAACGTTGGCATTTCTCAATACTCTCATTGCCATAGATATTTAAGTAAGTCAAAGTATCTCATTTTGTTCTGGGAGAAACTCAATGTGGTGAAAGCAGGTTTGCTCTATGCTTCAAAACTGCATTTGTGCATTCTACAAAGTTAGAACTCTTTGTTTTTACTTTTATAAAGTTGTTCAAAATGAGATTATAGAAAAAAACAGTAGTTTTATGAGGGTGATAATGGCTATATAGTAAGTTTCTTCTCATACCTGTTGCTCTGATTGTCAGGGAAAATATTATTATTATTATTATATCTTTCTTCTGTCTTTGAATTCTTTCTAAGCAGATACTTTGGTGAGTAACTTCAGAAAAGATTCTGGATTTTCTAAATTTCCAACATTGTTAGCCTATGCTTGTTTCATAGGTCAGTTTCTATCTATGTGCCCAAAGGCATACATCAGGAAGAGGACCTTTCTGTTGTTTTCAATTATCCTTTCTGAGTTGTACATAGGGCCACTTGTCTAATCCCTATATAACTAAACCAGTTTGCTTGTGAATATTATATATATACATATATATATATATATATATATATATATATATATATAAAAATTTACATGGTATATGAAGCAGTCTTTCAAAGAATCAGTCACTAAATAATCTCATGTTTTCTCCAAATTTGTATAATTTTGTTCTAATTAAGAAAATATGACTGTATTGAGAAGTACCTTTGTCATGATTAGATTATGAAAATCAGCTTCATTATTGCCTACTAGCTGTCTATGTAAAACAATTTAAAAGTGTTGCAGGAATTGTATGTTTATTTATAAAACATATATGACCTATAGCAAAGTAGTATGTGTCCAGTGATATCAAGAATTTGGGCCATTAGCATGTTCTGATGTGGCTATTAAAGACAGGTAACTTGAATATAGAACAAATCACACAAAACTTAAATATTATTGATTTTGATACATATATTTGTGAGCAATTGTTTTTTCTCAAAGAGAGAACGATATTTGAATTATTAAAATTAAATATTTATTACACAGATTAACATTTTAATTTGATGATCATTGTCTGGTAATGCTAAACTGAAGAATGAAGCATGATAATCAGAACAAATATATGAATGTGGACATAGCAGAAGAATAGATTCACATAGCTTTGTGTGATAATTAACCTTTGATATGGAGTTGATGTGTTTAGATTTATCATAGAACAATAACAACAAAAAACACCCATGAAATGCTTAGTAAAGTACCTCCAGAAACATTCAACAGATCAAGGAAGAAAACTCAGCACACTGCTTGTAGACAGTTCTATACCATGGGCTAGATTCTAGGTTTGATTCATCAAGAGGAAAAAGTAAACAACAAACCAGCATTCATCTCTCCTAGATTCCTGACTGTAGATTCAATGTGACCAGCCAGCCCTGCTCCAGCTGCTGTGTCTTCCCCGCCATGATGGAACGTATCCTAAGCCATTCTTTTGCTGTCTTTGTTGAGTTTTTGTCACGCAATATTTAATAAATATTTGTTACAGCTTGCTAAAATGTTGTGTCTCTGAAACACAAGACGGCTCAACGGCAAAGTCTTCTGTAGCCACGCTTAACAACCTGAGTTTAACCTCTAGAACTCACATTGTTGTAGGAAATTTGATCACATTCTGGCACTCCCTAGACAACCAATAACATATACTATGACAGAGAAGGCAGAGATAGCAACTAGCTTACAAAATTAACCATAGAGGTTTTGGAGAACCGGGAACACACAGAGAAATACAGGAAGTAGTAGAGTGGGTCTTAGAAAGACTCTCATCCCTTCTTTGGATCGAGGAAGGAGGCCAGTCATGTTCTTACCCTGACACTTGACTCGTGAGGTTTTGGGTTTTTTTTTTTTTATTTTTTGATAAAGAATAATTAGGTAAATGCTTCACATATGGTGAATACAGTACCTACCCCCACAGCTTGTCTCTGACCACCACATAAGTGTTGTGTTACAGGCAGACTTACAAGCAGATGCATATTTAAAATACATATATGTAATAAAATCCTATTCCTTAAGTGAAGAAAAAGAAGACAATAAAGAAAGTCAAGGAAATAAGGCAAAGCAACTGTTTATAATTTAAAACAATATCATTTTTATGAAAAATTCTTAAAAATTATGTGCTTCCATCTCTGAAATTTATATTACACTTCATAACTGTCAGTGAATTGCAATTACAATTTTAACTATATTAGATTTGGTTGAAAATTTAGTAAAACCATTTGAAATGTTAAAATGAAGTGTCTATTTTGAAAGAGAATGTCAGTGACTAGACATACAAGTTTGAACATACAATAAAAATATAGTCAATGAGGCATGAATATTTAATAAAATGACGAAATGTGTTTATTTTGATGGCATGAAAGATGATGGTTTTCTTTAGTTATGTATTTTTGCTAAAAGAATAGCAATAAAACAATCATGAACATAAATAGCATAATCATAATTAGCATAAAACAATCATATGAGCATTTCTACCTATTTTGTTAACCTGAAATGTATTTATTACTTTACAAAATAGCATCAAGCAGCTAATTGGAATTTAGTGAATAGTAGCATCAGAAAAAGATATGTGTCCATAAAACACAACATTTCTTAAAAGGTAAGAATATAGGCATTACAACAGAGACTTGAAATGTTTTATGTGACATTTTTAATATGTAAGAGAAATCTGAACCTTTTGTTCACACATAAGCATAAATTCATAGAGACTAGAAAACAATATAGAGTGAGCAGCAAAATAAAAAGAATAGAGATGATATTTCTGGTAACTATATATGAACCCAAAAAATATGAGATGCTGTACAAACATTGTCAATAAGAAATATATGCAAAATGTCTTTAGTTAACTGAAAATAAAGAAAAAATAATAAGTAGAATTTGCAATGTTAGATAATAATGCTCATTAGAACATTCAAAAGTATACAAAAGAAACATACTGTGTTTATTTAATTTTACAAACCAAATATCCATGTAATATAATTTCAATAACTCGGCATGCTGATATGGTTGTATTGTAAGTGATATGAAGTAGAACATTGGAACTTAGTCCTAAAAATAGTTAAATGAAAGAGTGTATAAGGTTAATAAAATGTTAAATGTCAGAATTTTAGGAATGAATACTATTAGTTTTCTTTCTCTTACTCTCTCTTTCTTAGTGAGAGACAATAAAAAATTTTCAATGTCCATAATTATCTCATAGAGGAATTTGCATTCCTTTTTTATCTCCCCTTTTATTAAGAAGTCCAGAGGAAAATGACAATTGTTTAAATCCAGCTAATTTTGGTTGGTCATCATTAATTCAGATCAACCAACCTTATGGCATAAGTCACAGTAACACAATTAGGAATGAAACTTTCTCTGTCCTGCTAATCACATGATCTCTATTTTTTTCTCAAGTGTGTAAAGTAATATTTTAAACAAAATTGTTTTCATCTTCAGTGATTAGATAAAGAAAAGAAAATAATGATTGAATATCTAACTCCTTAATATTAACAATTGGTATTAAATGACTGTAAAACACTGTATATGCTAATTTCTAAAACTTTCAAATAACTTTATTTAGCAAGTTGTTAAGTAAAAAAATAGATACATTTTAAATTTAATTTTTATGAGTCGGTGTCAGGCTACAAGATAGACAGGAAAGAAAACACATGAACTTGACTGTGACACTGCCATTATGTCAAGAAGGATTATCTCATTACCCCATGGTTACATTGAGAGAAACTCAACACTTTGCATATGCAAGGCAGGAAAGGTATGCTATACGTAATAGTGAGGAAGAGGCAGAGTATGTACATGTGTACACAAGACAGAACCTAAAGTATGTTATATCCCCTCCAAGTAAACAGTACTAGTCAGAACACACAAAGACTGATTAAAAAATGAACACCAGAAAGACAATTATTTTAAATACCTTTTTGCTAAATATAAAGTGGCATTACTTCACTTGAAGATAGACTTTGATAAAGTCATATATGCTATAATTTCTAAAAGAAATCAGCAGCATAATGATTAAACACTTATCAAAACTGTTAAGTAATCTAAAATATGTTACAATTCTTATATATTTTGACATTTTGCTATACAAAATAATCAAAAATAAACATGTTCTTTCATTCAATTTGAAGAAAAATACCTAATATATAAAGTAAATGCAGATATGAGATAGAGATTTGAATTTGTCTCTAAAGATAGCACTGGGTTTCCCAGTTGAAATGCTTGGTGACAAATCAATGTAGAGCCAGCAAATGGTACTGAACTAAAGGTATGAAGTACAGTTGCAGACTATCATAGGACTTCAGAGACACTGAGTAGTTTTCTTCGCCACACTGTCCATGCTTGAGGGACACAGAACATTGTCCAAGAATTACAGCACAGTGTCCTGATACACCTGAGTAGAAAATCCTCAGCACCACCATGGAAATGCAAAGCAATTCTATAATCAATATGCAAGTAAACCTATTCTTAAATAATTATGCAGCTCAGAACCAAGTAAGAATTAAATTTCTCTCACTTAAAAAGAAAAGAAATCATACTAATAAGCCAAGTGTGCTTGCATTTGAATAATGTCACCTCTGTAGGGTGACGGTAGAAGGATGAGGATTTTAAGGCTAGCTTCCTCTACAAAGAAATTCTGAAACAACCACCACAAGCAACAGAAATTATGTTGCTGAAAAGATGAACCTTTTAAATGTATTGAAAAATAACCAAAACAGGAAATTGTCAACCTAGAAAGCAACATTCAGGGGAATGGTCTTTAAAAATCAAATAAACATATATTTAGATATTATACAATTAATTATTTATCACAAAGAAAAGAAACTAAAAAAATTACATTCACACCTATAAATCAAATCTCTAAGTTTTAAATGGCAAACTATTCTGTTCCATTTGGAAACAAATTGGCTTTGCACAACCTGATTTAGTTATGAAACTAACTGCCCCATGTTAGCTGAGAAAACAGGTTGCAAGCATATTATCAGAGTATTTCCCAGGCCAGCTGAAACAAGGAGCACCTGTAGTTCCCTAAATCTTTTGGTCTTGCCTATAGATCAGTTCTTCTGACAGCCTCCTCTGGTTTGTAATTTGTTAAGACAGATTCTATAATTTGGCAGTATTGTTATTAAAATTATTTACAGTTCCTGATTTGCTATGGAGGAACCAGCTAAGAAACAAGCAGGTGGAAGGTATCGATTTGGTGAGTGGAGGCAAAGGGAAAGTTTCCTAGTGTCATGTCATTAAGGTTGACATGAAAAAGTAATATATATCGCACAACTTCAGACTTAAACATTCATTACTCATAGTTCTGAATGCAGAGCATTTAAGAACAGTTCAGTTGCAGACTCTGATTCAGTATACTCTTCCTTTCCTTTGATGTTAAGAATAATTGTTTTTCTGTAAGAAACAGCAGTGAAGTCCAAAACATTATTAACAAATTCTTTGAAAATTTATATTCAAATCATTGGGAAACACAAAATTAATTGATAAATTCCTAAACACTTATGAAAACCTGATTTTTTTGACAAAGAAATCAAAATTGTACAAAGGAAAAAGAAAGCATCTTCAACAAGTGGTTCTGGCATAACTGGTTGTCAACAGGTAGAAGACTGCAGATAGATCCATACATATCACCCTGCACAAAACTCAAATGGATCAAAGACTTCAACATAAACCTGGTTACACTGAACCTGATAGAAGAGAAAGTGGGAAATAGCCTTGAACACATGGGCATAGGAGACAACTTCCTGACTGTAGCACCAGTAACATAGACTGTGACAGAAACAGTCAATAAATGCAACCTCCTGAAACTGAAAATCTTCTGTGAGGCAAAGGATGCAGTCAATAAGACAAAACAACACCCTACAGGATGGGAAAAGATCTTCAACTCTGCGTCTGACAGAAGGCTGATCTACAAAATAAATAAAGAACTCAAGAAACTAGACACCAATACACCAAATAATCCAATTTAAAAATGGTGTACAGATCTAAACAGAGGATTTTTAACAGAAGAATCTCAAATGGCCAAAAGACATTCAAGGAATGCCCATCATCCTTAGCCATCAGGGAAGCAGAGCTCAAAATGACTCTGAGATACAATCTTACAAATATCAGAATGGCTAAGATAAAAAACACTGATGACAGTTTATGCTGGAGAGGATTGGAGTCAGGGGAAAATTCCATTACTGATGGGAGTGCAAACTTGTATAGACACTTGGAAAAAAATATGGAGGTTTCTCAGAAAATTGGGAATCAATATACTGATGGGAGATGTCAGTCTATAAAATTGTTTATTCTATTGGTTCATGAATAAAACACTGCTGGCCAATAGGGCAGCAAGATAGGTGAGACCAGGACATGAGGATTCTGGGAAGTGTAGGCAGAGAGGAATTGTCATGTGATTCCAGGAAGTGACAAAGCTGGACAAAAATTGCCACTAGCTAACCATAGAGGTCTGGAGGTCTGTACAGACAGGCAGAAAATAACATAGCTGGGCAGAATCAGAATATAAGCAGAGATAAACAGGAAATTGCTCTCTTCTCTCTTCATTACTGAACTAAGATCTCCTGGGTAAACTAGAAGGGGACTAGAAGGGAGAAGATAGGGGACAGGACTAATTTCAGGGTGGGATGGAAGGAGAAAGCAGTGCAAAAGATACCTCAATAGAGAGCCATTATGGGGTTAGGGAAAAACCTGCTGCTGGAGAAATTCTCAGGAATCCAGAAGGATGATGCCAGCTACAGCTCTTGGCAATGGTGGAGAGGGTGCCTGAATGGGCCTTCCCTTCTCATCAGATTAGTGACTGACCTTAATTGCCATCATAGAACCTACATCAGTAACTGATGGAAGCAGATGCAGTGACCCACAGCCAAGCTCTGGAGTTCAGTTGAAGAGAGGGATGAGGGATCTTAGGAACAAGGGGGGTCAGGAGCATGATAGGGAAAACCACGGAAACAGTTGACACAAGCTAGTGGAGCTCACTGACTGTGGACTGACACCTGGGGAGCCTGCATGAGAACGAACGAGGCCCTTTAAATATGGGTGACATTTATGTGTCTTGATATGTTGGGGGAGACACTGGCAGTGGTACCAGGACTTATCCTGGGTGTATGAACTGTTTTTTAGGGGGAGATCCCACTCCCTGTGGAACGGATACTTTGCTCCATCATGATACAAGGGTAAGGGGCTTGGTCCTGCCTCAGTTTGGTATGCCAAACTCCATAGACTCCCCAAGAAAGCCTTAACCATTCTGAAGAGCAGATAGGAGGTTAGAAGGGGGCCAGGAAAGGTAATGGAAGGGGAACAGAAGGTTGTATTTTTGATTAAAAAACAATTAATTGGCACTTAAAGAAAAAGACCTCAAGGAGGACTGGGGGGATAGCACAATGAGTAAAGTATGTTGCATGCAAGTCTGAGGGCCTAAGTTCAAATCTTCAGAATACATATAAAGCACAGTACGTCACTCATGTTTGTAATACCAATACTTCTACAGGGCCATGGAAGATGGAGACAAGAATACCCCTGCGGACACACTAGGCTGACATACATAGTCATGAACAACAAAGAGAAGACCTATACTTGCTATTCTACAGTGGATGAACACATTTTAGTGTATGACAAAACATCATATCATATAAACACAATTTTTCACAGACACTAAGGAGTGTGATCAGAACAGATAAACAATTTCAGGAAATAACAATGTTTAATTCACCTACAAAAGTCAATAACAGATCAGCAGGATGGCTTGGTAAGTAGAGGTACTGGTTGTTAAATTTGACAATTTCTATCAAAACCCCAGGGGAGATATAAGCCTGCACACACACACACACACACACACACACACACACACACACACACACACACAATTATAAAGATTACCTATTCTCCATACGAATACTCAATCTGCTGGGATAAACTACAACAGGAAGATAATACTTTCATAATGTCTACAAAAATTATGATATGAAAAAAATAAAGGTGGATGAAATACTTCTAGGTTATAAATTTTAAAGCATGGGAAATAAAAATGTATAACATACCAGATAATTGGAATATTTTCCATGTTTGTAATAAGTAAAATTAGTGTCTGGGAAATAATTATCACCAAAAGTCAATTACAGATTTAATCCTATGCCATTACTCATAGTAGTGGAAACGCAATCCTGGAATTCATATAGAAGCTGGAAGCACAAAGTAGCCCAAATAGCCAAGCAAATGAACATGCAAAATGCTGGGCATATCAAAATAATTGATAATATTCATCTCCAAAGGAAGAAAAATGGGATGGTACTAGTACAAAACCTGTGTAAATCAGTGGAATAGTGGACTCAAAAATAAACCCACAGAGTTGGAGCCAACTGATTTTTCATAAGATGTAAAATTCTATATTTTAAGTAATGGTATCCTCCTTAACAAATGGTTTTGGGAAAAGTATATATTCAAATATAGAAATGTGAAATCTCTGTAGTTCTTGTAATATACTGAAAACAATTCTAAGAAGATTAAAGGCTCTAATGTGAACAAAAACTCTGAAAGTGTTAGAGAAAAAACTGAAGAAAATTTTTCAAGTGGCCAGAAAAGGCAAAAGGTGTCTAAGAATAGCTCTAATAACTCAAGAAATAGTGTTATGAATTGACAAATGGGTTCATCTAAAGTGAAAACTTTCTGCTCTGTAAATGGAACAATTCACTTAATGAAGAGACAGTCTGGGGAAAGGGAGAAAGACTTTTATAGATGTCTGTCTAACAGAGGAACTCAACAAATGATGAAAATTAAAAAAATGTTAAACAAATAGAATGACATCTTCAAAAATGGTGCTGGCATAACTAGATGTGGACATGTAGAAGACTACAGATATAACCCAAGCCTATTGCCATGCACAAACCTTAAGTCAAAATGGATCAAAGACCTCAATATAAACCCAGCCACAATAACCCTATTAGAAGACAAAGTGGGAAATACCCTTGAATTAATTGGCACAGGAGACCGCTTCCTGAACATTACACAGACACTCAGATCAACAATTGATAAATGAGACCTCCTGAAACTGAGAAGCTTCTGTAAAGCAAAGGAGACTGTCAGCCAGCCAAAAACGGCAGCCCACAGACTGGGAAAAGATATTCACCAACCCCACATCTGACAGAGGCCTGATTTACAAAATATACAAAGAACTCAAGAAGCTAATCTCCAAAACACCAAACAATCCAATTAAAAAGTGGGATACAGAACTAAATAGATAATTCTCAATAGAGGAATCTAAAATTGCTGAAAGACACATAAGAAAGTGTTCAACATCCTTAGCCATCAGGGAAATGCAAATCAAAACAACTCTGACTCCTGCCAGAATGGCCAAAATCAAAAACACCAATGACAGTTTATGCTGGAGAGGATGTGGAGAAAGGGAGAGGGAGTGCCAACTTGTACAGCCACTTTGGAAATCAGTATGGTGACTCCTCAAGACAATGGGAATCAGTCTACCACAAAAATACAGCAATTCCACTCTTAGGCATATACCCAAAAGAAGCACATTCATACCACAAGGACATCTGTTCAATGATGTTCATAGCAGCACTATTTGTAATAGCCAGAAACTGGAAGCAGCCTAGATGCCCCTCAACCGAAGAATGGATAGAGAAAATGTGGTACATTTACACAATGGAGTACTACTCAGCAGAAAAAAAAAAAAAAAAACAATGAAATCTTAAAATTTGCAGAAAATGGATGGACCTAGAAGAAACCATTCTGAGCGAGGTAACCTGATCACGAAAAGACAAATATGGTATGTACTCACTCATATGTGGATTTTAGACTTAGAGTAAAGGATTACCAGCCTACAATCCACACTGCCAGAGAAGGTAGTAAACAAGGAGGACCCTAAGAGAGACATACATGGTCCTCTGGAGAAGGGGTAAGGGTCAAGATCCCCTGAGCAAATTGGGAGCACAGGAAGAGGGGGGATGGAGCTAGGAGAATGAGAAGGGAAGAAGAGGGGGCATGCTGAGGACATGAGGGAGCAGAAAGTTTGAATCAGGGGAAGAATAGAAGATAACAAGAATGGAGATACCATAATAGAGGGAGAGATTTTGGGTTTACAGAGAAATCAGGTACTAGTGAAATGTATGGAGATCTACAAAGATGACATCAGCTAACAATCTAAGCAACAGAAGAGACGCTACTTTAAATTCCCTTCTCTGATAATGAGATTGATGACTGTCTTATATGACATCCTATAGCCTTCATCCAGCAGCTGGTGGAAGTAAAAACCGACACCCTCAACTTATCACTGAACTGAAATGGAATCCAGATGCAGAGAAGGATGAGTGAAGAGCAAAGGGGTCCAGACCAGGCTGGTGCTACCCACGGAAACAACTGACCTGAACATCAGGGAACTCTTGCTCCCCAGACTGATAGCTGGGATACCAGCATGGGACTGATCCAGACCCAGGAACATGGATTTCATTGAGGAAACCTCAGAAATCTACAGGGCCTCCTGTAGTAGTTCAGTACTTATCCCTAACATAGGTGTGTTCTTTGGGAGCCCATTCCACATAGAGGAATACCCCCTGAGCCAACACACATAGTGGTGGGCCTAGGCCCTATCCTAATGGATATGATAGACTCTGATGACCCCCTATGGAAGGCCTATGGATGACCATCCAGGGGGAGCAGAAAGGATATGTGATAGGTAGGGTTTTCATTGGTGGGGGTGGTAGGGGAGGATGAGAGGGAAAGGGGAACTGGGATTGTCATATAAAACAATCTTCTAATTGTTTGTTTCTAATTCAAATAAAAAATTAATAAATAGAATGTCCTCAAAAGTGGAAGTACTGCTAGATGATAAACTGATAACACAGTGGCCTGTATAGGTGCTGCTCAAAACTGCACTGAGATTTATCTCTATAAAAATTGAATGACAGAATACACTGGTAAGGATACAGCAGACAGAGGAACATTTATAGCATACTGGAGTAAAGGCCCTGGTATACTTATGACAGAAATGCAGGCTCTGAATGTAGGGCCACCATGGGATCAGTGACCTTAAGAACGGAATCTAAGTCAGAATACCACTGGCATGTCTTCATATATGTACATGGGACAACATGACTTCCTAGAACCAAGTTGGGGAAACAGCCTGTTCATTTCCTAGATTTTGTGTTCTCCATTAAATCATTTTTATATTATAACAAAAAATTACAGATTAGAGTCTAACAAGCAGGAGAACTAGCAGGAGCATTAACAGATTTGAGCAAGAAAAAAAGGTTGAAGCTTTCTTATGTTGTCTACCTTACTGTATTTCTGCCAATTAATTCATTCTGGTGTTTCGACATACTCCATGTACTTAGGTTCAAATATCTATTCACACATATTTGCGATCATCGGTTTTCTGATGTGTTACACTGATATTGTATATAACCTTGTGTCTGAGGACTACTCTGACTTCTCATCTTTTTTACTTGATTTAGGCATAGCTACTCCCGACCCTTCTGGTTATAAATTTCAGTGACTTTCCTTTCCTGCCCTGTCACTCTCAGTTTATATCTCTGAATAAAAAAAAAAATTCCTTTAGCCAGCATATATTCAAATCACGTGTTAAAAAATCAACTTACTACTTTGTATGTTTTGATTGGGCAGTTTGATCCTTTCCATTAAAGTAATCTGAGGCTAGAGCAGTGACTCAGCAGGCAAGAACACTTGCTAGCTCTTACAGAGCACTACAGTTATATTACCAAAACAGCGGTTTTACAGTCATCTGTAACGGCAGCTCAACAGCAATATGAAGCCTCTGAGCTCCACAGGCACTGGCAGTAACATGAACATACAGATACACACACACACACATGCTTTGTGAGGTAGCAACCAATGGGAAGGAAAGGTACGATGTATCATTAGAACATATACTCTCTTTCCTGCCTGAGTTCTCTCTTTTTATTATTTTTCGTTAAATATAGTGGGGGAGATGTACATGCCGCATTGTGTGGGGGGTGAGGGGGAGTCAGAGGAAAACTTTGCAGCATTAATTTCTTCCTGAACCTTTACACGGATTCTAGATCAGACTCAGTCTCCAGACTGCAGCAAATTCTTTACCTGCTGAGCCATCTTCCAGGCCCAAGGAGGTCTTTTCTTTCTTTTTCACTCCTGCTATCTCCACTAATGTCTCACCACTATAGGTTTTGCTTATTTTTTTTTTTACTGATTTGATATTCTATTTTTTTAATTTTTTACTTTAGAGATTTACTTCAGAGATTTATATTTTTTAAAATTTGTAAGTGTTATGTGAAGTTTAACTTTCAAATAAACATCTTTAGTCACAAACCAAAATTTAAAATGGCTAATTGTTAATATAGAATAGATACTTAATTGAAAGTTACATATAAGCAGGGAATGGTGGTGTATACCTTTAATCCTAGCACTTGTGAGTAGAACAGAGAGATTGCTATTAGCCTTGTCTCCATAGTGTGTTCCAGGATACTCGGGTCTATGTAGAAAGCCCATGTTTCAAAACTAAACTAAAACAAAACAAAAAATCATGTCTAATATACCGATATCATGTAATCCCTCAACAGATTCTAAGTTCTGCTAGCCCTATATGTACAGCATCTTTCCCACACAGGAATATTACATCTGTCTGTACATAAACAAGTGTTCATAGCAGACTGAGGGCTCAGTATTTCCCTTAGAAGACAGAGTATCCTTGCATTGGTTCTTATGGGGCCAGCCCCATTGTTCATTGTAACAGCCATCTGAGTTTTAGCAAAATGTTGATAATAATGAGGAATATGACCTCATTGTCATCATTTTATCCCTTGGTAGTTTTCTTTTATTCCTTGCAGTATATATTTAACACAAATTCCACAAATAACTAATTTTAAATCCTATCAGGGAAATTGGATCTATTTAGAAAAATGTTACATTATTGCAAGTTTGTAACTTATCATCCAAGAAAAAAATTCAGATATTTCTGCCTTCAGCACTTAAAGAGTAACAATTAATTAATTAATTAATTAATGTTTTTGGTAGTTTTTATTCCCAGTTTTCCCTCCTGTGATTTTTTTATATATATCCTTGACATTATCTTTTCATTCATTCCTGTGCCAATAATTTTATGTTTATCTTTATCTCTAATTTATTTTATTAACTTACTTTTCTTGAGACAGGATTTCTTTTTGTAGTGTTGCTTGCATTGGACTCATTATGTACAGTGGGCTGGCCTTGAAGTCATAGAGCTCTTCTTGCCTCTGCCTCCCAAATGCTAAGATTAAAGATATGTGCCACCATGTTCTACAAGTTTAACTTTCTTTATTTTTATATTTCTCCTACTAAACATAAGGATAACATACTGTTTTGCTTGGATTATTATACTGCCTCCCCTCAAACAGCAAAAGAAACAAGAAGGACGATGTTTGGTTTGCTACAAAGCTTCTAACAGTCACTATGTAGAGGATGCTTAGGAAGTATTTGTTCCATTGGGTGATACTTTTAAACTATGAAATTTCATCACTAACAAATATAATGCGAAACAAAGACAGAATTTATACAGTAGGTGCTGCAAATACGTGCTTAGCAATATTCGGTTTTGCAGTTCTACTAGTAGTTTCTTTTTCAAACAGAATGTGCGTCTACAGTTAATTGTAGCTCTTTCCATCTTCTGTAGCTTTAAGTGTAGCCTATTGTAAGTGGTTGAGAAAATTTAGCTACTGATGTTTCTGTGTGCTTCACTGACTTTTTGGGAGGGAATGAAGTTGCCCTTGTTATGATTAATGTGGTAGAATTTACTTTTATCATAGTTATTCATCATATCCTATATATTAAAATAAATAACATCTAATATTTAAAGATATAGTACTGGAATACTCACAGTTGTTCCTGTGGGGATGGGTACCCCATTGTAAGATGCTCTCTGCATTTTATCTAGTTGTGGGTATCTATGATTCTCTCTGTCTACCAGAAAAGAAGAATCTAATGAAGGATGAGATTACTTATATCTGTGGATACAATTATAACTATTGGAATTTGGTTGGGAATCCTGCAGATTTAAGAAAGTAGCAGAAGTAGATTCTCCACTAAGGTTCATATGGTTTATTTCTTATCAGCCATGGGCAAGGTTTACAGTAGCAAGAAAGTATTCTTTCTTATTTAATATGACCCAAAGGCTTCAGATAGCCCCTAATATATAAGCGGCAGTATTGCACCTTTGAATATCTTGACATGGTGGTCGTTGTTATACCTAAGACTCAGGAAAGATTTCAGAAGAGGGCATAGAGGAAGAGTGTAAGAGACAGAGTTGCTAGATACCACTAATCCTATTTTATTTCTTGACTGTGGGTTCTTCTGAATTAAAATGAATGTTTTATATTAAGTATTAATAGCTATTTATTTGTTTCAAAAGTAATGCATTCCAGGCTGTTTTTCAAGACTAGAAGTAAAAATGTTTTAAATTTATCAATATGTTCATTTTGTGTCAATTGCAGGGGTTGAATATTAATATGACATATTGCTAGGTGTAAATTTCATCACAACATTTGTGCACATGGGTACGTGTGAATCATATGTGTGTAGTGTGTGTTTGTGAATGCGAACAGTCAATTCTGGGATACAGGTATATGATCACTCCTGATTTTTTCATGGGTACTGTTATGACTTCAATTTCAGGTTCAAAGACCACAAAGCAAGAACTCTTCCCCACTGAGTCATCTCCTGGTAATGGGTGGCTCTGCTCTAAAACTATGATTTAGACAAAGAGTGTTTTGCTGATGAATCTTCTCATCACATCTCCTTCCATCTCAGGTGATGTTGTATCTTTTCCTTAAACCAAGAAAAACTACTTAGTGTGTTTTCTTAATCCAATGTATTTTATCATTTCCATAAGAATGAGGCAGACGTTGTCAAGGTCAATTGTGTAAAGGTGAGGAAATGGCTTAGTGTGTCAAAAGGCTTACTGCACAGATATGAGAATCTGAGTTCAGATAATCAGAGCACATATTAAAAATCCAGACATGTTGTCATGAGCCTGTGACTCCAGTGATGGAATTGAGGGAGAACTTGCAGGCCATCTCTGTGGCAATAAAACACCGAGGCCAAAGTTTAGCAAGACATTAGCTCATTAGATAGAGTAAAGAGGGATGAAGTATGAAAATAGAAGTTGATTTATAACCGCCACACACAACTGGTAATACACATTCACACACACCTGCAAACACCACACACACAAACACATGCTGTGAGTGAATGATTAATATTTGGAAGCATAGCTCCCAAATTATAAGAGTGAACAGTTCCTGGGTGGCTTTAGTCAGATGGTTTATGTTGTATCTTTACAACTCATAAAACAGATCTATGGGGTAGGATGTTTTCCTGAGACTTAGAGATAGATGGCTTGCCTCCAATAACATTCATCCGAAAATTTACTTCTAAAGCTGAATTTCCATTGTGACCAAAATATCTTTCAATACATTTTCTCCCTTTATGTGGAATGTTATAGGACTGCTCTAGAGACAGTTAACAATAATAGGATGTAGTGCCTACACACCCTGGCTCACTTGACTTCTGATGTATTTGACAGATTTGTGACACATTCTAATTTAAGATTTAATATATATTTAACATAGAAAACTTGTGATTGTCTCCATCTCATATTAATTTATAGAAAATGTTTTGAACTTCATTAAGGTCATTTTACTGGCAACAATCCCAGGAAGTATTTTGGCCAGGAATTAAATCCTTCTCCAGTTTCCAGGAAGGAGCAAATGGCCTGCTCATGGTTTCTGGGGAGAGTAATTTGAAAACAGGTTTTTGTATGATAACCAGAGCTTAAACTCTGCTTGCAAACCTTGCTTCTGTGTCACATATTTAGCGTTTACTTGATCTTCTATAGATCACTACAAGTTCATTTTAGCTTCAAGGTTACTGATCTCTTTTCTTCCTTTCTTTTCTTTTATCAGCATACGAGAGAATGATAAATTGATGTGTATAGTGCTACTGAAGACAGTGGCTCTCGGGAATGTAGATACGAGTTAAACCCTCTATAATTCCTAGGACATCATTCTCCATGATAGCCCTACTAATGGAAAGGTTAGATGCTTCAATTTCAAACTTTCTATGCAGTTTAATCATCTTATATAACTGCATGAGTTTACCTACTTATCTAATTTTCATTGATTGAATATCTCTCATGTTTCATTCCTTAGAATGAAGATCACTGTCTTTGAAGTCATTTGTATCTTCTGGAAGTTAAGATGGCTTTGTCCTCTGGAGATAGCATCTGAATTAGAGGTCTCAGTCTCATTGAATAAGCCTTCTCTTATTTATCACATAGCAGAAAGCAATAAACAGAATAGGTACATAAGATACTCTGTTTTTAAAGGTGTTGTTGTGAAATACAAGCCTTCCACCATGGTGTCTAACATTCCATTCATTTTAGTACAGTGATTAAAATTTCAAATTAGTCATTCTACCTCCATAGGGATTAGAAAGTCAACAAGTAAAATGTCTAGTGAATGTCCTTGTCATCTCCAAGAATGGCTTGGTCCTCGTGCATACTTATCTACATAAGAAATGAAGGGACATCCATGTAATTCAAAAATGTCTACATGCCGTCACAAATGTAAGATGCTAATAAAAGAAAAAAATTGAATAAGGTACACCATGGTTTCAGAAAACATGCTGTACTTTGGGAAGATAGTTATATAGGTGTCCATAGAAAGACAGAATCACTATTTATTTTGTGTCAATGTGAAGGTCATGTTAATTATACCAAAAAGTGGATAACAGTGATCCATTAAAGCTTGTGAGAACAATATAAATGGCACTTAGCCATTTTTGACAAGGATCCTATTTCAGACTCTTTTGTTAATGAACCTTCCCACAATCTGTTGTCCAGAGTGATGACACCTACTCATTTTTGTTAAATGCATTTGTTTAGCTGCAACTTAGGTTCTATTGTTTTTCAGAGAATTACTTTCAACGGAGACAGACAGACAGAAAGACACAGAGACAGACAGAAAAAGACCAAGACACAGAGAGAAAGATATGAAGAAAGGACCAACTTTTAAATTAGTTGGAATTTTAGCTCACCTTATGGGTTGTGTTATCACTTTAATGATGGATTTAATATTTCAGTTGTTGGTATAACCATGGCATGTGACTATGTTATTTAGTTATGTATTCTTTATGTAATTATTGGCTTTCTCTTATTTTTGCAACTCTCACAATTTCCAACTTCCCCATTGCTATAACAATGCCATAAACAAAATAAATGGCAATAATCTCTCAATGTTTTCCTAGGGGAAAGTGTTAGTTGAGGTACTACTGAGCTGTGTTAGCTACTTTTGTACTTCTGGGACAATGCAAGAATACCACGATAACATTAAAGGAAGTCTAAGTGGGCTTAAAGTTTCGGAGTATTAGAGACAGAGAAAATGTGTGCTGTCAGGAACAGCTCTCTAACATCTCATTCTGCATGCTGGGGGTAGAGAGCAAGCACTGGGGATGGATGTGAGCCTTTTGAGAATTCAAAGAAATCACCAATGACACATCTCCTCCAACAAGATCACACCTCTGAATCCTTCCCTAAGAATTCCATCAAGAAGAGGCAAAGTCTTCAAACATATGAGCTTATTAGATACATTCTCATCATTCAAATAACCCCATGATACTCTTTACCCCACATTGCTCTTGGCCATATCATAATGCAAAATAGGTTGAATGTCAAAAGTTTCCATTGTCTTTCACAGTCTCGACACCGTTTAAAAATCTAAAGTTCAGTCTCTTCTTAAACTCAAGGTGCTCACTTAATTGTAATTACCCATAAAATCAAAAAGCAATTGCATATTTCCAACACACAATGGTAGTGAATGGAGATTACCATTCCAAAAGGAGGGATGGGGTCATACTGAGGAAACACTACCAGAGAGTAGCAAACATTTAGGGGAAACACCCAAATTCTGTAGCTCCAATTCCAATATCAGAAAGATGAGTAGGCTCCAAACCTCTGGCTTCAGTTCCTATCACATATATTTCTCTTGGGTTGGTTCCACTCCTTGTGTGCAGGTCTTCCTCATGGCCATGCATGCTTCTGACACCTTTAACATGTTGGGATTTCTAGTACAACTCAGGCTTTCCTTTTTCAATTGGGTTTCTTACCATCTCTGGGCCTTCATGCGGGGACTACTCTGCCACAAATTGCTGTCTCCCTTTGACCTTCACAGCACCTTTACTGGAGTATTCTTCATGACTTTAAAGTCAGAATGATGCAGACAATACTGCCAAGTTTGGGTGTTTTCTCAGAAGGGAGTTCCCTTAGATTTCACTTGATTTGCGTATAAGATTATTTGCTCTTGCTCTTTAGGAACAAAATTTTCTTAGGCTCTTTTTCTTTTCTTTTTCACAAGTTTGAAGCATAGCTGGGTATGATCATGCCCTGAGCTCACTCTTGTTTCATTTCAACACAGGCAAGTCTTAATTCCCTTTTGCTCTTTCACAGCAAACCTGAACTCCAATATTAAATTCTTCGGTCCTCCTTTTTTTCCTTCAAATGGTACATTTTGAGTTATTTTTTTTTTTGCCCCACATGATCTTTTTCATTGTGAACCTGAATAAGAGTGATTACTAATATCTTTATGACACAATCAATATTAGCCTGTTTTAAATCTGTCCTACCAGTGAAATTAACCCATTATTTTCAACTTAGCTTCAGGAGTATTATTAGAACAAGGGCAAAAAGCAGCCAAATATTTTTGCCAAAATATAACAGGAACAGTCTTAGGCCACTTGCCATATTGCCGTCGGTGCTACTGTCTTCTAAGCTACAGATGACTTGCTAAACTCTTGTTTACAATGGTAAACTGCCTTTTTTGGTAGGGGAAGGGTTAGAGACATGGTTTCTCTTTGCAGCTTTGACAGACTTGCCTGAAGTCACAGACATCCTTCTGCCTCTGCCTCTGTAATACTAGGATCAAAGGCATGTGCCACTATACCCCTTCATTCAACTGAATTCTAGACCAATGTAAAAAAGTCTTCAACATCCCTCTTGCCCCAACACCTAAAAAACAAAAACCTGATTAGATGTGTGAAGCAATAATACACTCTCTGCTCCTAACTTCTATATGAGTTACTTTTGTATAACTCCAATGAAAAGAAAGCATTTATGTGGGTTTGGTGTTTCAGAACATTAGGGTCCATTATAACAGAGCAAAGGCCTGGTGGCAGGAAGGCCTTCGAACTTACATCTTGATCCACAACTAGGAGGCAGAAACAGGACCAGGAATGTTCAGAGTCTTTTGAAAACTCACAATTCACCACAAGTGACACACCTACAACAAGACCAAATCTAATCATTACCAGAGACTTCCACCAACTGGGACCAAGTATTCAAACATATGAGTCTATGTGGCAGTTCTCATTCCAAACACAAAAATGGATATATATATATATATATATATATATATATATATATATATATTCTAAGAATGCAGCAATATATTGCTTATGGTACTTTCTTTACAAACTTATATGATATTTCCTTCTTCATCACAATTCAAGAGTTGAATACTAAATCAGTAAACATCTTTATATAAGTGATATTAATATAGAGCTTTAAATGTTACTTAAGCTTTCCAGTTTTGATTTTTGTGAAGTCTCCATAAATAAAGTTTTTGCTCCAAAGATTTGGAAAAAAATATTAAGAACTCTATATTTCTAGATTCCTTAAATCCTTTCAGGTTTGTTAGGTATCACCTTACTTTCAATTGTTTTCTTTCTTGTGGTAATGTTATTACTAGATTATTCTGACCATTTCAGGGAGAAGAGTGGACAAGGTGGCTATATCAATTGACTATCATAGTTAAATACGTATGAATAATAATATATTTTGTACAATGTTCAAAAATTAATATACAGTTATTTCCAGAAACTTAGTAAATAACTACTAAAACACTCCACAGTCCAGGGAAAAACATAATCTCATAAGTGAATTGAAAAACACACTAACAGCAAAGAGAAAGGAGTAAGAGATTCCATCAATCATTTCATCCATATAGCTAAATCAACTCAATACAATTTAAGTATTGATTTTTTTATTCAAGGAAAATTTATACATTGAAACATATCCAATAACTAATATAATTTATTTTACAGTGATGGTTAGGTGCATTGCTCATGTATTTTCTCAAAATACTTTTTTTCTCAGTGACATGGTGCTGTACAAAGCAATTATTATATTTATGATGGTGAATTTATTTGCTAGAATTGTAATCATATGTTAACAGAGCTGACATGTCCATATAACCTACTCTTACACAATGAAGGCTATCTGCCAAATGACGGGCAAAGGTGTTTATCATTGCATTTTCCAGAGGACTGAACAAAACTTAGACAGATCACTTCATTTGCTCTTCATTGACTCACAGACAAGACCTTGCTCTATCTTAGGAATCTTCTTGGTGATTCCTCAGAAGAGTGACGTCTAATAGTCCTCACAGAATACAAGAACTCCCTAGCAGTAAGAGATGGGTTTCCAATCGAGAGCCAATGTAACTCCATAGCACACCATAGGGTGTGAAAATGAATAAACCAGTGACAAAGACTTGCAATCTCATGTTTAATTATTTTATGTATTTTTCATGCTTTCCGTGATGGCTATCCTTTGCAGCGATGAGAAAGTCTCACCATTTAAATCTAAAAGCGTTCTGTGTGCCAACTTCGAGTGTGGAGTGTTATATGTTGTTTCTTGGTGCCCACTTCATGAGTGTGTGATTTCATTGTGTTTCTAAGTAGCTTCTGTGCTGTTGGCAAAGACGAGGTGTGTGCTGGTACGGATTGCTTGTTTCACTGCTCTACCTATTGTGGGACACTGTGAGAAAATTTCAGGCTGAATACAGGGAGAGATGACAGATATCACACTACCATCACATTTCATGAGAGGGAGTCGGCAGGAGATTGGTTTGAGAGCAAGGAAACAAAGAAGCAATTTATAGATGATTCTTGGCATTTTGAAAAGTTATATTTACCTCATAATTCCTGTTTTTGTGAAGAAAATTTGTGTCAGTAAAGCTTATTTGACTTTGGGATGCAAAATCATATTGGAGAAACGAAGAGAGATGTATGTGTTTTCAAACTCCAGACTTTTAGAGGGTGGGCCTCAACTATGCACGAATATTACAATTATACAAGGTCTTTTAAAATGCCATGACAACTCTTGTGAGCCCACGGAAAACCTTTGAAATTATGTTCTGCTCTATGATACTTTATGCAAATTCTCCTGGTAATTTAGGTGCACAATATTCAAAACCAATGACATCACCATACTTCTGCATTGCTTTCACTTGGCATTAGTATACAGTATTGAACACAAGTTACATGCATAAAACAGCACAAGTATTCACAAAACACAGTAGTTAAAATATTGTTAATGGGTGAATATGGAATGTTATCCTTTTTTGGTCCTAATGAAATGTAGCAATACATACATTAAAAAGATATGATATTTAACAATTTCCTCTTTCTAAAAGGAGTTTCTTGCATAAGATTAAATCAATTCAAATTAAAATTATCTTTACAATATTTATTTTGGTATCATGGATAAAATATAAGTCTCTAAACATCAGATATATACAGAAACCCAGTATATCCATTACTTTTCCATGATCAATTTAGATAAGTGAGGCACACAATTTAGCTGTTTACCAATATCTGTCTTCCTTCATAAAAACGCTAATAAAATTCTGGATGTTGGTGTGTTTCAGGATTTATATGGAAAACTCCTTCTAAGTAATTTCTTTAATGTTACTGGAAGTCCATCCCCTCCCCCTTGACTGTACTAATCTTTATATTAACTTATCGTATCTAAGAGGATCTGAAAAGACACAACGGGGGGGGGGGCAATCTCTCCCTAAATACTCCTAGTTAATCTCCATTGATGGTACTTAGCTTGGGCACTTATGATTTTAAATATTATTCATCTTTTTCAACTTTTCTTTTTGGGGTGTTAAGACATAATTTGTTTGGAAAGTTTGCTATCCTGATTTAATTCTGTCCTGGGATTGAGGACAGAATGTGGACAGAAAAAAAAGTTCTCAAAATGGAGTTCTCAGCAGGTACAAAAGGAGACTCTGCTTCTTGATTTAGTGATGTGGCATTTGAAAAATCTCTTCAGTAGTTATGAGCTTTATACCATAAGAATTATCCTAATACTGACATTATTTCTATTGGGATGAATTAAGAATTCATGACATTGATTCAAACCTTGGACAAAATTATGCACTGATTATCAACTGACTCAATATTTCTCTGACCAAGACATTTTCAAGCCATATTTTCTATCCTCTGGAGTACATGAAAATAGTTATTAAAAAGTAACTATATTAAAAATGAGAACTCATGGGCAAGAGGCCACGGAAAAGGGCTTAAATATTTTATGCTTAGTATTTAAGTATTACATAGTTTGAGATCATTCGTTGTTCTTAGTTTGTCCTTCAGGGTATAGGAGATTCTAAATCTTCTATTCAGTTTTCCTTATGTGACTGTTCAAATCAAGAAAATAGATTTGTGATACATAAATAATAAGTGTGATTTTACTTAATACATGTTTGAAAATGAAGTGAATCAAACAATTATAAGATGGAAAATATCAAACAAACACTGAAAGAACAAAATGATCTAATTTTTCTTTGAGATAATCAAAATTAAATACCAGGGGATACTGGGGACATGTTTAAGCAATATGCAGTTAGAAGGGTGAGAGATGTTTGCCCAAAAGAAGAGTGTTTGGAGAATGTCTGGAAAGCTTATATGGTATCCTATTGCTTTTCAACCCAAATTAAAATATCAAAGCTAGAAGGATGATAATCTGTGTAGATGAACAGTTTTACATATTACAGACTAGGGTTATTTAATAAAAATCATATCAATAGACACAGGACACCTCCTTATGGTTGTTGATCACAGACAGCGCAGAGGCTTCCAAAGCAATACAGACTCTCGCATTCCTTCCTGTTTGCCCATCAGAACTGGTACATAAGACCCTATGCCTGAACATAGAACACTCCTTGAATGTAGGACCCAGAAAAATAAAGCTGAAACTGAATTAGAACCTGCATCGTGCCTAGCTTACAGTGTCTGAAGGTGCAATATCAGCAGTTGAGTAAGAAGTCTTCAGTAGTTTCTGCCATCTTGCTATCATGTGAACTATAGACCCATCCTCCAGGAATGATGTGCTCACGGATATAATATGTATCCTTCTGAGAACAAATGCACAAGTTCTGGTTAAACAATTTTAGATTCATTCATTGGTTTCTCTTCATATTTTAAGAGTTCTCAGTTAAGATACTTTCTTTTATTTTGACTTTCCTTTGAGAATGGTATTTTCTCTTAATTTATCAAATCTTAAAAATCACTTGGTACAAATGTGCAAAGTTATTATGTTTCAATTCAAAACAAAATCATTTTTGAAGCACCACACCCAAGGAAGCAGCCAATACTCATTACAATGTTAGACATAATTTGACAGCACCTGTTTTTGACCTTGTTGTTTCTGTTTTACTTTGTTTCTCTGACTTTATTGTCACTTTATTGCCTTTGTGCTCTTTCTTCATTATCCATGTAAGAGAGCTGAATTGGTTTCAGGTTCCTGACAGACCTGGTGAAAGATTGCCTTAATCTAACTTGAAGCTGAAAAATATCTTGCAGGACTTTGCTAACCAATATTAATTTGGCCAGGGATATTTTTATGATACTATATACTCTATGATGTGATCATTAAAGGAATGCATTTTTCAGAAAATATGCAGCTTTAACAATAAAATTTAAAATTATCTGATAATTTTTGCATTAATTTAAGAAAAAATGCTATTGGGAAAATTGTACTGACCTGTCAACCTCAAGTGTCCCAAAGGGGAATGGAAAATACCAGCTAATTTCAAAGAACCTCTAGAAACTGATGTCTAAACATTCCTATTCACTTTCTCAGCTAACTGAACAGGTTAACCTATGTTTTTCTTTGTTGATCTCTTAATAAATATATTATACCTTAGCCCACTGTTGTGCAAGTCACAGAGCATTAACTAAGTACTCAAGAAATGCAGTGTTAGGAGTTCAGAGGCTTCTAACTTGGTTAATGAGAAATGCCATGCCACAACATTTTATTTTACCATTCATTAAGATTAGGTAGGAAATAAACTTATCTGGTTTAAAAACTGAGGCAGCTTATTAAACCAAGGTAAACAAAAAGTAAGCAAAATATTGATGAAAGACTTTACTAGCAGGGATATAGAAGAAGAAAATGGGGCTTTAGAGGAAGCAGCATCTTAAAAATATTTCAATGTTATACAAATCCAGTGTTTGGGATTTGACAGGAGTTGCTGCATTTCTTTACTTTGTAGTTAAAAATCACTATAATGCTAATTTTATTTATAGCCATAATTGCTATTCTTTCTCGAGCAAGATACATAGTGGCTACATTTCTAAGTGACAAGGATGGTGCCAGTATGCAGCCATGCCAGGAAGAACTGCTTTACAGGATGGGTAGCTACAGCTTTATAGCAATCCTGGTATCTGAATGTCAAGTAACAGAAGTGAAACAGGGAAAAACACTGAAGGCAGGTAATGTTCCCCGAAGGAGTCATCTACACTGAACTCCTAAAAACAATGGTAAAAGTGTTTAAAACACTTATCCTACTAGTATAATGAATATGCCAGTAGGTAAAATATGTAAATAGCAAATTACTACCAAGATGGCAAATAGGTTTTATCCCAATTTACAACTTCTGGAAGAAATTGCTGGCAAAATATAAAAATACTTTTTAAGTTCACAAACTTGAACTAGGAGTAAGGATTCTGTGGTTGTTTTAGGGAGGCAGAGATTTGGGCCAGAGTGACTAGTTTCATTGTTTTCTTTAAAACTAGACAGCTACTGTCTTACAGAGAAATGTGTCAGGGAACTCCATGACATAAACAAAGCACATAATTCTTGGGCTACTGAGTCTCAGATTCTTTGTCACCAAGGAATGTTGGGAATGGATTCCATCTTTTGGAGTGAGCCTTAAGACAAAGCTGATATTGGTTGATTACTGCCACAAGCTTTGTGCCGGTGTTGCACAAACATATCTTGCAAGAACAGCATTGTAGTTCAAAGGTTTGTGGCTGGGTCACTGTTTAAGCTTCTATTTTCACAGCCTAAATAGTGCCTTACTATTCCAAAGACTCCAGATGAAGCCATGAAGGTTCTATGTAGGTACCAGCTGCAAATCTCCATTTTCACATATACATGTTATGTTGTCTTCAATATTGAGTGTGGTGATATATTGTTTATGATCTAATAAAGCTTGCCTGGATATCAGAATTGAAAGCTAGCCACAGCCATAGGGGTTAGGCAGTGGTGGTACATACCTCTAATCCCAGCAGCCATACTAGTTCACCATAGAAGCTTGGTGGTGGTGGTGGATGCCTTTAATCTCAACAGTAAAGAGGTATATAAACCAGGAGCAAATCTCAGAGTTGGCAATTAGCCTTCAGCCACACTGAGGAAATTAGTCTCCAGCCACATTGAGGACAGGATTGCCCCCTCCTTGATAGAGTTAGAGCTCTCTGGTGGTTTGGCTGCTTTGCTTCTCTGGTCTTCAGTCTTGAACCCCAATATCTGTCTCTGGGTTTTTATTATTCATACTACAGCTGAGTTATGGAGATTGGCCTACAATCTGCATAACAGCCTAGGTGGTTGGGGATTCCCTTTCTAACACCTCAATTAGATGTAACCCTACCTTGGTACTGAAAGCTTCATTTGGTGACAGGTGATGTTCAGTTGGGGTTCTGTCTGCCTTATTATTTGGAAGTTCTATTTTGATCTCATTAATATATTGCATACATTGTAGTAAGCTTCTGCTATATTGTTTCCATTCTATACCTCAAATGGTCATTAACTTTGTCTGTGTCTCCATGTTTTCTCCTTCCCCACCACCTCTTCATTCAATTCTCCTATTCCAGTACACCAATATATACATAACAATTTATTATATTTCCTTTTCTAGAAGATCCATCTGCCTGCCTTTTCCATTACTCTGTAAGTAAGTTCTCTACACTGTATCTTGGTTCTAATTGACTTGACAATTAATCTCCACATTTATGTTTCTGGGAATGGGTTACCTCACTCTGTATTCTTTTCCCACTTGCATCGATTTCTTTGTGAATTCCATGATTTAACAGTTTTAATGGCAGAATAATACTCTTATTACATAAATGTTTCATATTTTCTTTACTAATTCTTCCATTGAGGCATATTTAGGTTGTTTCCATTTTCTGCTATTGTGAATAAAGGAGAAATAACCATGTTTGAGCAACTGTCTCTGTGGTAGGACGATGCATCCTATGGCTATATGCCCAAGAGGAGTAGAGGAAGAACTTGAGGTAGATCATTTTCCAGCTTCTTGATGAATGCCCAAACTGACTTGTGTAGGGGCTGTACATGTTTTCTCTTCAATCAGCAAAGAATGAATGTTCCCCTAACCCCACATCTGTGAGAACATGAACTGTCACTTGTTTTATTTGACCTTAGCCATTCTGACAGGTGCTCCGATAAAACCATGTGCATACCAAATCATACTGGTAAATTTAATGTTAGCGTAAGACTTGAAGATTTAAAAATCAATGATGGTCTTCCTATACCATGATGGAATTCCTAATAAAAGTTATAAAATTCTCACTTGGATTATGGATTTTCAACAGAATGACAAAATTACAACTGTGTCCACATAAGCCTCCAATGGTAAAATCATTGGCCCAGAACAAAGACTTTCATTGTATGGTGACAGATATTTGACAGGGTGGAGATAGATGAATGACACTGAAAGCCTTCCCCTGCTTGAATCAATGGGACTCAAAATACTGAAATAACTCCAGAAATGATATGAACGTCCATGTCACATTGACAGAGTGAAAAAGTCTCACTCGCCTCACGGTGGCTGTTGGAAAATATTATTATGACTCCAAGTAACAATCTAAGCAATAGTGGAGAGGCTACCTTAAATGCCCTTCCCTGATAATGAGCCTGACGATTACCTTATATGCCTAGAACCTTCATCCAGTAGCTGATGGAAGCAGTAGAAGACACCCACAGCTCAACACTGAGCTGAACTCCTGGAATCCAGTTGCAGAGAGGGAGGGGTGCTAAGCAAAGGGGTGAAGACCAGACTGGTGAAACCCACAGAAACAGCTGACCTGAACAAGGGGGAGCTCATGGACCCCAGGCTGATAGCTGGGTAAACAGCATAGGACTGATCCAGACCCCCTGAACATGGGTGTCAGTTAGGAGGCCTGGGCAATCTATGGGGTCTCTGGCAATGGATCAGTATTTATCCCTAATATATGAATGGACTTTGGGAGCCTAGATACACAGGGGAGTGTCTAGGCCCTGTTCCAAATGATATGACAGACATTGAAGATCCCCCATGGAAAGCCTCACACTTCCTGGGGAGCAGAAATGGGATGGATAAGGAGTCTGTGGGGGCAGGAGCCAAAGGGAGGAGGGGAGAGAGAGGGAACTTGGATTGATATGCAAAACAAGCTTGTTTCTAATTTACATATAAAAGAAAATGTAATTCACCATTGGACATTGATATGTACTTTCGAAAATAAACCTTGGAAGAAGAAAAAAATATAATCACTCTATTTCTGAACTATTTCGAAGATAGCAATTTTGCTCTGAGTCAGCACAACTATCGAATATGGCTGAGATATGTATGGGTTCATGCATCTTACTCTGAGCAGTGTCTCCATCTTTTAAATGTTCCTGTTGCTGTAAATTATTTAAGTAAATTTTAAACACTCTGTTATCCAATAATTGTTATTTATAACAAAATTTCAGACTGTGTTTTCCAAGAGAGTCTCTAAATTTTGAGGGGGCCTCTCTAAATCAAAAGATTCAGTGTGTAAGGGTGTCCACATTTTTAGATTTTTCTCAGGTAGGTCCAGCAGGATCGTGAAAAAAATAATAGTTTGTCAAGCACAAAATAAACAGAAGCTACCAAAAGTTTTACCATGAAAAACTCGATTAACATTTGCAAATTGATATATACAGACAAATAAATCCTTGGCAGTCCTTAGGAGGCTTGAGTGCTGGAAGTCAAATACTGGTTTCCGAACAGAAGGAAGTAGCTTCTGCTGATGGGTTGGTTTCCTATAATAGCTGATTTCACAGGATGTTTACTAGGACTGTGTATCTGATGTTGCTGCTACTGGTGGTATCTCCTGGGAGATATTCTCAGTATAAGGAATGTTAAATTTATCAGGATGGTGCATCTTTCATCCCCTGAGAAGTAGCAGTAACAAAGCTAGGTGTCTACTTAGAATAAGAAATAGCTTTAGGGGAAACCTAAAAGGAGCGGTGATCTTTGGGGGCAAAACAATTTTGTTATTATCGCTTGATTTTTACCTTTGTTCTATATCAAACTGCAAGCTCCAGAAAGGGCAACAGGAAACCTTTAGCAAGGATTCACTTTATTTTCCTAAAGAAACAGAAGTATTATTGTTATTTTAATATTTCAAAGAACTTTGCTTGATGACTTTATGCTATGCTTATAAATTTACCATGATTTTTCAAGTACTATTGCATTTAAATTGAAGCACAAAATATCAACCCATTCTGAGGTAAATATGCGAACAAACAGATGTCTGCATTATCCATTTAGGTTGAGAGTTCGGAGAACTCAGTATGTCATGTGCCGTGTTAGGATATTTAGTCAAGCAGAACTCAAACGAGTACAGGTGACTCTCAAGGTGGTGCTTAACATGCAGTTGTCAGGGACTTTGGCTTCAAGTCTTCACTGAATGCACTATTCCCAAAATTTATATCTTCTGCTTGTATATATTTAGTGATTTGCTTAGTCTCAGATGTTTTACTTATATAGAATTTGAAGAGAAGAATACTACCTACCTTAGCCATGTTGCCAGACATAAACAGAATGATCCATATCAACACTAGGCCCAGGATATAGCATATAGAAATGCCCAGTAAAGGCTATTTATCAAAATTATCTTACAGTTATATAAAAAGGAAAAGATTAAGACTAGTTATGAACAAAGGGTCTCTCCTGTATCCACAACTGAGATATATCAACTCAGACCAAAGCAGGCAAATGACCTTCACAAACAGTGTCAGGATGGGGGTTGATAAAATGATGTATGTTTAAAAGGCAATTTTTCCTTTGATAAAGTGATGTCATATACTCTGAGTCCTTATATGGCACTATTTACCCCAATAAATTCAAGTAATGCTGTGAATCATATCTATACTGGTGAGTGGAATGTTAATTGTATTGATATCTGAACAATTGTAATTGTAGGCACAGACCTTACTCATTGTCAGAGCCTTTGAGGAATCACTTTCAGAAATTAGTTTCAAGTCAAGTAGAATGTGTCATAAGACCATTTCTAACAAACTTTTTAGAAAAATAATTGACATTATTGCAATTATGCCTGGTATTTCTTCAGACATAGTAAATAACTTCTATTGCCCAGCAAGCTTCATGCAATGCCCACTATGATTTCTCTTGGCAACAAAGTTACCTATGTTACCATTTCCCCACTGCTTGCCCACACTCAGGATTGAATCAGTGCTGCATTTTAGTTAGATGATATTTAAAAAAAGAAATGTAGTTTGGTCTGCAAAATTTTTAACTGAATGAAATCTACAATAACTTTGTAAATTCTACCACTTAATATGTTAGAGAAGTATTCTGCTCCGCTGACTTTTCCTTCAGTTTTCTTAAAATACAGTAGAAAATAATGATAAAAATGTGCAATGAGAAGCATATTGAATTGTTTCTAGAGAATTCAGAGGACAGCTGTAGAACTGGCAGTGTCAGCGGTAAAGAGTGTACATGGAGTGGGACCCAAAGGTCTTATACACTCACATAAGAAATTTTCAAAACAGTCTGGGATACCTAGAAAGGATGTTCAGGAAATTTGATTTTCAGTGCTTTTGTAGACCAGCAACAACATCAATAACATTTAACCATTCAAAGCCGTTGTACTGTTCTTGGTAAGGTCCTAACTTTCTACAGTAGATGACAGATGGGAAGCACATTCACTGTGGTATGCCACCAGGGACTGTTAGGAACATTCAAATGCTATAGTATGATGTCTGCAGGGATGCAAATATATTTACTAGTTGATGATATACTTGTTGACAATGTCAGTTTTAGGATCTCTGTCTTCATGAAAATATCAACTTAAAGGAAGACATGTTACTTGACCTCATAGTTATTGAGCTTTTAGTCCACAGTTAACTGGCTCCATGGCTTTCATATTTGTAAAAGAAACATAACAAGAAGAGGACATTGGAAAGATGTGACAGAGGAAAGCTCCCCATAGGTACAGAGGACAGAAAGGATAGTGAAGACTGGAGAGAGACAGAGAGAAGAGGGGTAGAGAGAAAGGAGAGACAAAGAGAAAGAGGAGAGAAGAGTAAGAAAGAGGTAGTAAAAGAGACAGAGACACACATATAGTGGGAAATTACCAATATAGAGCCAAGGGGAAATATAAGGGTATTTAATAGGGAAAAGCCTTACTTACAGAGCAACCTAGCCAGCTGGCATGGCAGCAGTCTGTACAAAAGCCCAAAGAGTGAAACCAAAAGAGACACCCAGTCCCCTTCAAGTCTCACTCTACGTCACCCTGACCACGCCCTTGCAAGCATGGTCAGGCACACCTGTAGCCAGCCCCTAAGTAGGCATGGCTACAGCTTACCCTACAATTCCCCTTTTAGTCTAAAAGAGGATTAAAACTTAACAGTGTAAAGTATACAAAATTAACAATCATAAAGGAAAATATAAGAAGATACAACAATCTGCTTATGTCACATCCTAACTATCTTATTTTAACTAAACCCTAAAGTCATCTGAAAGAAGTGTCCAAGCCTGAACACCTCCTTCCAATCCAAACCATAAAAAGTAAGAAGCTATCCCAAACTAGGTATATACACTATCCTAAGTGACAACAATGAGGAAAGGGGGCATAGCATCCTCCAAGTTACTTCCTGCTGAAATGGGACGATGATAGTCATGTGGGGTCCTGTAGGAAGAAAATATTAGTGTAGTAAAGGTCTTGAATGGATTATATCCAGTCCATGTTAGATGAGATTCTCTTGACAGAAGATCTTGCTTGAAATCCTCAACTTGATTGAAGACAGTATCTGAAGCTTTGGCAGGAGTGTCAGTTGAAATGGAGCAAGTTGGATCAAGTGCAGTCAAGGAGGTGTGGCCCATTTTCTTTCCAGGGTGTCCAGGGATTGCTGTCAGGCAGGTCTTCATTGGCTGTGTGGGACTCAAATAAAAACAGTTAGCAGAGAAATGTTTGCTTGTGTATGTACACATGCTGGGGAATGCAACCATGGGAGCATAACAATTATGAGAGGGTGTACATCTTGAGAGAAAGAACCAAGAAAAGACAAAGACAGTCCCCAAATTCTTCTTTTATTCTGTATTACATCAATTGGCTTCTTATACAACACAGAAATACTAAAGTTTAGTTAAATAACGTGCTTGGATTTTAGAGGAGAAAAGCCAAATCCACCTCTAAATCCACCATTGGTTTAATTGAATAGGGACTAGGAAATAAATGAAATAGAGTTTTTTGAGAGACAGCTGTAAAGTTTACCGTATGGCACGTTCCTTTTGTTTGATGGTTATAGCTATCTTTTCTTCTTAAGTATCTACCCATGCAGTGTCTTTTGCCTTCTAGAGATGAGTTTTCCTGTGAAGATAAAAGCAAAATACTTCCCTTTCCTTTGGGAGGTTTCTATTTAGTTTATGAGATATACCTGAGTAGAATACCTGTCATTTGTCCTCGTCAAGAGGTTTTTCCTTTTCCACTGGAATCTTCATCAACATTGATGGTATCCAAAGTTTTTCTTCTCCTGTAGAAACCAATGCAAAACCCCGACCCCAACGTAACACATGTCCTGTTTTCCATTCAGAGGTAAGTACATCGTTGAAGTATACCGACTGTTCAGCAGTTTTTTCAGTAGTCCAGTGTCTTTCTGCAGCTGTTTGTCCTTTCTCATTGGCATTAAGAATGTTTAGTGTAAATAAAGCATTATACAACCTATGTTTGGGGGGTTTAGTCTTCCAAGCTTGTTTGTTGAGCATCTCCTTAAGTGTTCTATTAGATCTCTCAACCACTGCTTGTCCTGTAGGATTGTTTGGTATACCAGTAACATGCTTTATGTTATAATATTTGAATTTTTTTTTCAATTTTGTAGAGACATATGCTGGAGCATTGTCAGTTTTTATTTGTGCAGGTATACACATAACTGCCATCACCTCTAGCAGGTGTGTAATAACAGAATCAGCTTTTTCAGAGTTAAAAGCAGTAGCCCATTAGAAACCTGAGAATGTATCTATAGTATGATGCACATATTTCAAATTTCCAAACTCTGCAAAGTGAAAGACATCCATCTGCCAAACCTCATTTCTCCGAATGTCCTTAGGATTACAACCTGCTGGCAATGGAGTTTGATTATAAAAGGAACAAGTAGGACAGTTTTTCACTATCTCCTTGGCTTGTTGCCAAGTGATGGAGAAATCCTTTTTCAAACCTTTGCTATTTATATGATGTCTCTTATGAAATTCTGAGGCTTCTAGCACACTTCCAATTAATAAACGATCCATCTCATCATTGCCTTGTGCTAGTGGGCCTGGCAGACCCGTATGGGATCTGATATGTGTAATGTATACAGGATTACTTCTGTTTCTGATAGATTCCTGTAATTGTAAAAACAGAGAAGTTAATTCTGCATTATCAGGAACAAATTCTGCAGTCTCAATGTGTAACACGACTCTCTCTGCATATTGGGAATCAGTAACTATATTAAGAGGTTCTGTAAAATCCTTAAGTACCATGAGAATTGCATATAATTCTGCCTTCTGTACAGATGTATATGGACTTTGAACTACTTTACTTACCTCACCTGCTTTAAAACCTGCCTTACCTGATTTGTTGGCATCAGTGTAGAGGGTAAGAACTCCAGAAATGGGAGTTTGTCTTACAATACGTGGAAGAATCCAGACTGTCTTTTTTATGAATTTAATTCTATCAGTTTTGGGATAGTTGTTACTAATTGTTCCCAAAAAGTCAGTAAGAGACATTTGCCAATATTCATTATCCTTCCATAAGGAGGAAATTTCTTCATTAGTTAAAGGTACTATAATTTCTGCTGGATCTTTTCCAATCAGCTGACAAAGTCTTAATTTACCCTTTAAAATCAAATCAGAAATCTTTTCTATATATGTCTTTCACTTTTTATTCTGTTTATGTGGCAGAAATATCCATTCCAATATAGTGTCTTCCCTCTGCATCAGAATCCCAGAAGGGTATTCTCTGGATGGCAAGATAACCAGAATACAGTCTAAATCAAGGTTTATCTGATCTACATGTGCATCCAATATTCTGTTTTCTACCCATTGTAACTCTGCAGCAGCAGCCAGGGGAAGCCTCTGCTGAAAGCCGAGGCCTACCTCGACTCTTGGCAGCTAGAAACTGTCTCTGAGCTGGGTGGATGGTTCTGAGCAGCTCAGCTGCAGCAGGTTGGCTGCTAGCCGGGAACACCTGTGGAGAGAGGGCGCTTTCCGGGCCTAGGCCGAAGGCCTGGTGGAACCCACAGCCTGTCCCAAATGGGGTGTAGGTTTCCAATATCCTGATCCTGACACCAGATACAGTGGGAAATTACCAATACGGAGTCAGGTAGAAATATAAGGGTATTTAATAGGGAAAAGCCTTACTTACAGAGCGACCTAGCCAGCCGGCGTGGCAGCAGTCTGTATGCAAGCCCAAAAAGTGAAACCGAAAGACAGACTAGTCTCCTTCAAGTGTTGCTCTACATCACCCTGACCATGCCCTCACAAGCGTGGTCAGGCACACCTGTAACCAGCCCCTAAACAGGAGTGGCTACAGCTTCCCCTACACACACATATGTGTCAGTCATCAGACAACATATATTTTAGGAGAAATGTTTACAAATATGACAAAAAATAAAGTTTTTTTTATATCAGTTTTAGTGGCTCCTAGGAATGGAAAGGTAATGTAGGTCATTGGCAATATAATATTTGTAGCAAGCAGTAATCATTTTAATTCTTTTTATCTCATTATTCAACCAGGTTTCTTCATTATTTTATTTTACCTGGAATATAGGCTCTTAGTCTGTGTATTTGTTTCTCGGTGAGCTAGACACACATTTTAAAAGGCTTTACATATACAGAATGTATTCAACTCCACATTTTGATGTGCAAATGATGATTAAGTGCTTCCCTATAGCTAAATAAGAGCAGATGCATGTGATGAACACAACAAAAACGGAAGCAGATGGTGTGCCACATGCCTAACATTTTAATTTGTCTCTTTTCATGTAAGACAATTACATAGCAAGTACACTACGTTTAACTGATTTTCTTAGATGTTGCCACTTACCTCAGGAAGTTACAGATAAGCTTGTAAGTGTAACATACACACTGACACAGACTCCATTTTTTCTTACCATTCTTAGAGTGCAATGTCCTCAAAATGTAAACACATAAAAATACTTTGCATCAGTGTAATCTGTGGAAGGCAGGGCACTCACTAACTTTCCACCAACAAAAGAGAGTGTTCAATAAAGTATGTTTCATGGGAAATTGACTTTTTGTCAATAAAAATTAAATATATACCTCACTCCCTGAAAAGAACATATGGAAGAAATCTCTTCTTTCCTGCTCTCTTTATTGCATGACTATTTAGTTAAAAATACGTATATATTCAGGGGGTTGTTTATAACTCTCTTTGTCACAAAAATTTACTTCTCATATTCAAAAACAAGTGTAGATATATGATTAATTTAACTTTGAAGATGAAGAAAAGAGAATTCAGATAGAAGAAAAATATAAATGTATAAATGTTCTCAAATAACATGGGTTCAAAGGGACTTTTGGTTGAATTATTCTGATTGATAAAATCAAATGAGTAATAACTTCTTAACATCCTGTATGATTTGTGTTATACAACTGTAGATATTTTCCATATTCCTCTCCAAATTGGAGAATTTAGCCACCAGTACATTTTCTGTTCCTTAAATATGTGTCAATTGTTTCAAGTCATATTTGTTATGGAATATGAGTCTATAGACTGGGTTCAGTGGCTCACATTTATAATGGCTACACTTGGGTAGCAGAAGCATTAGGATTGCTACAAACTTGAGCACAGCCTAGAGCATAGTGTCAGCCCAGTCAGGCAGCCATAGCAAAACACTGTGAAAAATGTTAAAGAATCAATTTATTATCTAATTTTTGGCAATATAGTAACATTTTCTATATAACATAATTTATTTGGAGTCTTATGAAAACTTATTTTTAGCACTTTGCAAATTTTACTGTATGTTATGGATTAAGTTACATTCCCCCAAGTTAAGTCACAAATAACTAAACTAAACCAATATGCATTTTGAAAGATTTTGTCTATTGGTCTTTTGACATATTCCATAATCTCATAATTAAAGAATCTCCACAGTGTAAAATTGGGATCTGGTGCATTTTGCTCCTATTCTATATGCCCATTTCTATAACTGTCAGTAATACTTAATTGAATATATATATATATATATATATATATATATCATAAATGCAGAATATAAGTAGATGAACATGAAAATATTCATCATCAGAAAATTGTTCTTAATAGTTTTAAAAACATGAGATTTAGTTTCTAAAGCACACACACATACATACACATACACACACACACACACACACACACACACACACACACATACACACACACACACACACACACACATACACACAAACACACACACACACACACACACATACACACACACACACACACACACACACACACACACACATACACACACACTCACACACACACACACACACACACACACACCCTCACACATACACACGTAGACATGCACACTGGCCTCCACATGCTTTTGTAGGCACCTGCTGACATACTCACAGAATAAAACATAAGCACTCATAGAATAACACACACACACACACACACACACACACACACACACACACTCACACACACACACACACATACACACACACTCACACACACACACACATACACACACACACACACACACACACACACTCACACACACACACACATACACACACACTCACACACACACACACACACACACACACACCCTCACACATACACACGTAGACATGCACACTGGCCTCCACATGCTTTTGTAGGCACCTGCTGACATACTCACAGAATAAAACATAAGCACTCATAGAATAACACACACACACACACACACACACACACACACACACACACACACAAGTAAGTAAATATTTTTCAAAATATATAAAAAGTAATGAGAGAAATAATGTTTACATGGATGGACACACAATGTGTTTTCATTTACTATAAAGAATATCTTTTAAAGGCAAGGTCCCAACATAAAAGAAAATCTCCATGGTTTCTTTTGTTTTGTTTTCTACTTACAATCACATTTTGGTCACTTCAGTAAATATTTCCTAGAAAATTTAAAATTATGACCAGCACTGAAACAAATGGCTGATTAGCCAAATTAGAAAACAATCAAAATAATAATTAAATTATCTGTTTATGGTTATTTCTTTCAGTGTTGCCATCATTTTAAATGATCACTTTATACAACAATAAATTTTCTCTTGCAATAGTCCTTGTAATTACTGATAAGATTTGAAAAAAAAAATTGTATGTGTCTTTAGCAAGAAAATGATGTTAGGTTAATATATTTTTTTCAGTAACATTGAATATCACCAAGTTGATATTCACTGTGAGATATAAACATTAATAGTCATGAAAACCTGGTACTTGAAATAGAGTTATAAAGTTGTTCAGTAAAGTAGACTTTTTCATGTTTGTATAATGTTGTCCTAAATAAACATATAATGTATGTTGGACCATATTTTAAGATAACAGAAAGCAAATCTCTCTCTCTTTCCCTCTCTGTCTCTCACTCTCTGTCTGCCTTTTTCTTTCTTCCTTTCATATACATACACATTAATGAAACAAAACTATTTGTGGATATAAATATTCTCATTTAGACAATTGCGGAATATAATTACATTATACAGACCAATTTTTATTTAAGATAAAATATTAGTTCTGGCATGTCTCCACATTATGTCAAAATGAACAGTAAATATCAAAAGGTAGTTCTCTTTGATATTGAAAATAATGAATCCAAATGAGTGTTTTAATCAATCAAAATCAAGTCACATTTAGCTTTCAGGAACTGTCTAGTTCATCAAAATTTTCTGTTGCTCTGATGTATATTCTCTAATTAAGTGCTAGTATTCTCTCATAACTGGGAATGCAAATAAGTTTAACAGTGGGAAGGAAAATAATGATATGCATTTGCTCATCAAATATTTATTCTATCCTGTGAGTTGCATGGTGCTAAACTGGATGCAACGCACATCATAGTTGGTTTTAGAGATGATGAAATCTGAAACATCAGCAAAAAAGATTTCATACTGAAAGAAAAGGAAAAGGAACAGTGAATGTCCTTTGGGGAAAACAAAGAAGATCAACAGAAATGAGGTAGGCATCCATGAAGAGAAGTCAGAGGAGAAGGAATCAGGAAAGCTTCATTAATGCAGGAGTAGGAGAGCCTCCTGGTTAGAACAGTACCTACTGGTTCTTGCACATGGATGAAGGAGAAACAAGAGTACATACAAAGTAAAATAGGGAGTCTGTTTCATGGTACATGCTATTATTGATGAAGTTTTTGTTTTAAGCTAGGGCTCTTCCAAAATTTAAAATTGTTAGTTGTTATTGTGAGAGGTACATGAAAGCTTGAATCCAGTTCTAATGCAGGAATGTGCTGTTTCCTACTAAGAAGTATGCCACTTCTATGGTTTAGCAGCTCTTAGAATGGGCTGTGTAAGCATCTGCTTCTTATAGTAGAACTGCATTCCTTCAGAAATGTTCCATGGTTCAATGCTATGCATCATGCTCTAGAAATCCATAAGGTTTCTAGAACAAGCACCCCATGCCTCCATGTTCCTCTAAGCCCCACAAAATGAGAAGTAACTCACAAAACTACTTTTCTTAGAGAACTTGAGCTTCTCTACTCTGAGGGGACATGAATGTTTTTTTGTTTGTTTGTTTTGTTTTTTGTTTGTTTTTTTTTTTTTTTTTTTTTTTTTTTTTGAGACCTGGCAAAGCCACATTCTCTTGATGGGAAATTCCATGGGAACTTTTGTCTGGAACCTTACAATGAGAATCAGCCTTAAACACACTAGATGATTTCTTTTTCTGATGTTCTAGTAGTCTGGAGACTTGAGAGCTTTGGTTTTCCAATGAATGGAAATTTAACAGCTGTAAGGCCTGAAGTCAGTGAAGTAGCCTTGAGGTCTTTGCAAATATAAAGACGCAGAACCGTCTGATATCCATGTAAGGACTCAGTGAATGGCCACCTGGGTCAGAACTTTTACCATCTCCTGAAGTGACATGTGATCCTTATGGCCACTCAGAAGGTGCAGCAGTGTGCACATGCCCCATTTCTTAGGGTTTTAAATGGAAACACTACACGCTCACTCGAGCTTTGGATTTATTCACATTTTTTATCTTAAAACAGAATGAGTCTTTATGAAAATGCACTCAACAGAAACATGATAAAACAAAAATTCCCGTTTCATCTTAATATTTGACCAATTCCTTTGATAAGCGTTGGATTTCAACTTGTAGATTAAATTCAAGTCCTTCACTCCATAGCTAAAAGTATAAGAAATAATGGTTGTCATTAAAGAGGGCTGTGTTTTATCCAATGTACCTGATATCTTCACCTGTAATAATTTCAGATGTATGTACCTCTTCTGGTGTAAGATATAGAAGAGCAAAATGACAAAAGTTCCTTTATTCAGTATAATAAAGTGTGTTGTCTTTTATAGAAAATTTCATTTTTTTCTATTTTTCTTCATCAAGATCATATAATATAGCTTAAAGGATGCTTCATCATTCCACAAGGACACTTGTTCAGTCAGTTCTTTGCTGCTCTATTCATCACAGCCAGAAATTGGAAACAGATGTCCCTCAACAGAAGAATAGATAAAGAAAATGAAGTACATTTTAAAAATGGAGATTTACTCAACTGTTAAAAAATTGTCATCATTTATTGTGTAGGCAAATGGATGGAACTAGAAAAAAATGATCCTGACTGAGGTAACACAGTCGCAGAGAGATAAAAATGGAATGTATTCACTTCTATGTGTATGCTAACAACTAAATAAATTATAGCCATGCTACAATGCAGACCCAGAGAGATTGGATAATGAAGAAGGGGCTAGGGGCGACACATGGCCAACCATCCTGAGAAGTGGAAATATAATCTATTTTATGGGTGAAATGGAAGGAAATGAAGGACCAGGTAGAGAGGTAGAAGTAAGATGGGGTTGAGAGAGGGATTATGAAAAGAGACAGAATTGACTAGTATTTGATGGCTGGTATGGAAACTGAATGCAGTAACACTTCCTAAAATATGTGAAAGTGATCTTAATGAGATCTCCTAATCAGGATTATGAAGTCCCAACTGACCATCTCTTGTCAACAAATGAAGCTTCACAATTAGAAATGGGTTACATTTATTTGAGGTTTTAGCCAAAAGGGTCCCATAAATAGCCTCAATCACCCAGGCTATTGCCAATTCATTATTCTGCCCACGCTGATATCAAGGTCCCACTGAATACGGGTATGTCAAATTGTGTCTACATACAACAGTCACCCCCACATCTAGTATGTTTAGTACAGGGAGGTTGTCTGTGGGCTTCCAAAGGAGAAACTCAAAACACCAACACAGACAAAAAACATTGATATGCAAAATGTCCTCTCTGCAAAACATGGTAAGGCAATGGTGGCACGTAGCTTGTGGGAATAACCAACCAAAGTCTGATTTGACTCTACGATATACTCCATGGAATGGAACCCATATTTGCCAGTGCTTGGGTGAACAAGAACTACAGAATTCATAGTCCAGAGACCTAGGGTAAAAACAAATACTACTGCTTAAAAATAAAAGTAATAATAAAATGGTGCCTAATGACATAATGCTGTGGTCAAGGATCAATAACTTACTACCTGTCATCAGAGAAGCTTTCTCCTGTAGTAGATGGGAACCAATGCAGAGACCTGTAGCCAGACATTTTACACACACACACACACACGCACACACACACACACACACACACACACACACACACAATGGAGGGAACTGTAATGATAAGTCTTTACTCCATCCATCCACCCGAACCCTGCCGCCATGTGGGTGCCCAGAATAACACACAGAGTCTTACATTAGTTTACAATGCTACTGGACAATTGACTAGGATTTCTTATATGCTAGCTCAGTCTTAATGATCATAAATCTATATATTTTATAAGACTTATCGAGGACTCCTTCTACTGGCATCTTCTTCCCGGGATCACATGGCGGCTCTGTAGAGAAGAGAGCAAGAGGAAGAGGAAGCACCCTGCTTATATTCTGAGTCTGCCTGCTATGTCACTTCCTGCCTGGATTACAAGACTTCTTACTACATTTCCCAGAATCCTACTCAACTACTAGTCCGACCTATCCTGCTTCCTCATTGGCTGAACAGTGCTTTATTCAACAACCAATAAGATTTACACAGGACATTCCCCATCAGGAAACCTTAGAACACTCAGCTCTAAATGGGAGATTCCTATCAAATCTCTGCCCTCGGCATTCGGGAAACCTCATGAGAAGGGAGGGAGAAAGAATTTAAGAGCCACAGAGAAGGTGGAAACCAGGAGAAGGAGGCCATCTGCTTCAGCTGAACATGGCTCACAAGAGCTCAGAATTCACAAAGACTGAAACCACAGCACAAAGCCTACATGAGGATCCACATCCGGTTCTCTGTGTATATATTACAGCTTTCAGTTAGTATTCTCAAGAGATTCCCAGTGTGTGAAAAAGTCAGTCTCTGATTTCTTGTGTCTTCTCTTGGGGCACTTCTGTTGGTTTGCCTTGTCCAACTTTAATTTGATTTTTTTGAGTGTGTGGTTGTTATAATTTATTCCATTTTATTTTATTGAAGATAAAAAAATATAGTTTGGTGTATATTCTGAGCTATGATTTAATTATCCCCATGTATTTTTTTTGCAAAATACTTCTAATCTTGTCAGATAGAGGGTGATTTATTACTAAGGTGTGTATATGTTCACTTTACCAATTTTAGTAATGCTTAATAAAAGTCTATACTATACAGAAGATAAAATATTAACTGATTAATGTTATAAAAATTGAAGAAATGAAGCTTCCTTTCATTGGAATAAATTCTTCCATCAGTTTTGAGCAGGTGCTGTCTGTCATTTTGAGAGACAGTGTTTTATTGCTTCTCTGATGCTATATTCTTACAGCTGTGACAAATGTAACCAGTCAAAATTGAAAAGCATAAGATATATCTGTTCTGAGAAACTAGAAACAGAATTTTTCTGGTGTGGGATTCACATTTTTTTTCAAATAAACTATAGTATTTTATCAAACCTTGGGATAGGATGTCACTATAATAGACCTGCATTATTTTGAATAGCATACAGAGATTTTTAACACAGTAGTTATTAAAACTGGATCACTAGTAAGACTTTTTTAAACTACACAAAACTAAGTAAATAACATGATTTTTTCGAATACATATTCTTTTGTTGAAATACATAATATGGCCAGCTTCAGTTATCAAAGATATGGGATGTCTAATTTTAAGGCCAGCTACTTTAATCTTAACTGTGGGACAGATTCTGTTGCTCTATTTGTATTTTTCTTCTTCCAATAGACTATAGAGTATTTTGGGTTGCTTTAATTATCCATATTTGGACTACTACAAATTTCACCTTATTCTTCTCTACATATTTTGACATGTTTATTTTCTTTTCAAAATGTTAAAATTGTTTATAATAATCTGGATTGTTTTATTTCTGAATTAGTCAAGTCACACCATTGAGTGTCTAATTTTCTACAATGTTATTACATCTCTATTGAGAGATAAAAAGTGTTGGTATTAATAGAGTCTTTTATTTGCCTTTTCTGTATTGTGTTACTTTTGTTCTCCACAAATGCTCTCTTATCTTATTATTTAAATATAACTGTAAGGTTTTTTTTGTTGTTTGTTGACTAAATTTTTTCTACTGAGTTACACAAGGACTCCTTTTGAATTCATTCATCGTTTTCCAGTGACATGTTAGGACGTCATTTCTAAATGAATTTCTAAAGCTGAATTTCTAAAATTACTTGGATCTTATTTTTGCTATCTCTTTAAATTCACCGTGTTAATAATGAGGCAGACATCAAAGTGATTCACTTTGTAATATCATAATTTGTGTTGGTACACCTGATATAAATAGGGTAAGTTCCCTAGAAATCATAATTTCAGAAACATCTTGGTTTGGGTGTCTCCTTGTACATTTTCCCTACTGAAAGATCTAGCAACAGTGTGTTTGGATTTTTGTTTTCAAAATTAGAACATCTAATACAAATGGAAGCTTTTCCATATCATTAAATTTCTTAGCTATAAAGACCACATTCACATTTTCAATGTATTTAAAATGCTTTCCTGCTCTGAATTTTTACATGTTTATTTTTTATTTCTTATTCAATGATTCCATACATATATACAATATATGGTAATCATATCCACCACTCACTCTTCCTTTCCAACTCAAGGAATTTGCATTATATTCAATATCAATTTCTTAACCTCCCCTTACAAAGCATTATTTGTTTTTATTATTATAACTCATTGAATTTGATTAGTGCTATTCATATTCACAAGAACATGGGGCCTTTTCCATTTGTGCATGAAAAACCTAGGAGTTACCAGACTCCTAATTACAAGTGAGTTTCCCTTTCTGGGTACCCCAACTGACGAAAGTATCCCATCCTCAGCTGTTGTTGGAATTTTTGTAATTGTATTTATCTTGTGTGGGGGTTGGGCAGACAATCACAGAGTGTATAAGCTAATGTGTTCAACAGTCATAACGTGTCCAGAGAAGAGTATTTCACAGTACTCCTCAATATCCTTTGGAACCACTGCATGTATGTTCCCTGAATATGAGGAGGAGAGATTGACATGGTTGTCCCATCTATGTTTGAGCACTTACAGTCATTTGCTTTTAGTTTCCATAAATAATGGGTCTTTGCATTAATCACTCTAATCTTCATTAAGAAACTTTTCTGACAAAGGCTGGGAATAGCACAAATCCAAGGATATAAGCACAAAGATTTGAAAGGCTTTGGGTACCACGATCATTTAGAAAAAAACATCATTAAGTTGTTTCCAAGATCCTATGACATTCCTAGCCATGAGTTTTTACCATGTTTCTGTTACCCAATATGAATTCTATCTAGTGGAATAGGCCTCAAATCCAATCAAAATAATGATTAGTTACCTCATAAACAATTTTGCCACTTTTGCACCAGTAAGCACATTTTTCCTGGCATGTTGGTGTTGTAGTATGCAAAGTTGAGTGACAGATTAGACCAGTGATGTCTTTTATCATGCAGTGGCTTGTATCAGCTCTAGTATTATAAAAATGAGGGGTCAAGGAAGATTCCCTGGACAGTCACTTCAAGATTTGTTCCTCTGTGGCACACAACCCAACTGTGTGGTGTCTTCAGCAATAGGGTGTTAAAAATATCTTTAAAAAAATTGACATAGAGGGAGAAAACACCAAAGCTAACCAAAGAAAATCTAGGCAAAAAGAATATCCTACCATACCTATTATTGTTGTACAAATTATTGTACAAGACCATAGTGACAATTTCAACATTGTGCTAACACAAAAAAACAAAACATAGCTCAAATCCTGCATTGATACCATCCTATATAAAACTACAAATACCTGATCATTAAAAAATAATAAAAATATAATTGGGGAAAATACATAATCATCAACAGATGTTATCAGAAACCTGGATTTCAATGTTCAGGAAAATTGACAGCAGTAGGTGAAATCAATAATGCTATTTGTCAGCTGGATTGGACATGGTATCAGCTAAGATTGACACTCCATCTCAGAACACATTTGTGAGGCTATTTCCCTGACAATAATAAAAGATACAGATGAATGGGGTAAAAGGCATGCTTCTTCTGAGTGTCACCTTCATTCTTTGCTGTTGAGTACATCAACCCCATTTCTGCGACTGCTGTTTCCATCCTGTGATGACACTAGAATCCAGTCTCTTTGGCATTTCAATAGGAAGAAGACCTGTGTCTATCTGGAAATTCTCTAGGCCACCGGTACCTGGATGATTCTTCAAAGGAGAGTATTCCATGCAACCTGTGGACTGGGCAACTGTTGGGTTTTTTTGTTTTGTTTTTGTTTTTCGAGACAGGGTTTCTCTGTGTAGCTTTGGAGCCTATCCTGGCACTCGCTCTGGAGACCAGGCTGGCCTTGAACTCACAGAAATCCTCCTGCCTCTGCCTCTCGAGTGCTGAGATTAAAGGCGTGTGCCACCAATGCCTGGTGCAACTGTTGGTTTTAACCCTCTCTGTGATGCAGACAGCCATTGCATCAATCTAATAATTCTCTTTGTAAAATAAAAAAAGACATCAAAGAAAGTAGACCCTTACTTCTAACCTTGAATATATCACAATTCCAAATAGATCAAAAATCCAAACATAGATTTGATCCTCTGACACAACTGGAGAAAAAAGTAGGAAGGCTATTTAAATGTTTTTGTCTTCCAAAACTTATTTTTAACTTATTTTATATTTTTGGTTGTGAGCCTAGCCTTTAACGGCTGAGCCATCCCTCCAGCCTATCCTTATTGTAAAAAGTGACTTGCATGTAACATAATTTTCATGCCTATAATAAATTCTATTTGTATAGTGAATATATAAATTATTATTTATGCATTTACCTCAAGTTAAAGATATTCAGTCGATTTATGCTGGCACATACTTCTTGGTTTTTATTTGAACAGTTGCAGCAAGAAAAAAAAAATACACAGGAATCATCACATCTTAAAACCTTGGGTTTTGGTAAATGTAGAGTCTGTACTAATTAATAATCAATAGATTCATATTCTATGTTTTACATAATTGGAGTATCATCCCTTACGGAACACAAAATATCTGGTATACAAAAGAAAGACAAAAAACCGAATGGATAAGAAGGACGCTGCCCAGTCTGTTATAAACACTAAATTCATTTCCCAACCCTATGGATTCTTGAATGTCTCCTATGTGTAGAAACTGGGATAGTAAGGGGCTCCACAGATCTGACTGGAGATCTCAGCCTCTGTAGAGATGTTACACAGATCTTTCCTGAGTAATTGCTTTCTTTGAAAGTTGTTGTGGAGGAAAAAGTGGATGTTTTCCACAAAATTGGGTTGGAGTCTGTATTTTCTCCAGTTTCTTATCCTAAGAGGCACTACCCTCTTTGGTGCCATGTAGTTTCTCCATGTGTACATGCTAATCTAGAATGAACCATTTCTCTAGTAACTTCATTTGTCTGTGATATCAAAAAAGCTACTGAATTGAATCTCTTCCTCCTCTTCTAGAAAGGATAAATCGGGAGAACAAGAGACCTACAAAGACTTACTTAAAAACCAAATGATATTTGATATACAAGAGGTTTGTGTTTTTAACTGAATGGCCAAATTTGTAACATTTATTGGTGAGTGGTTGGCCAGTGAGTGTATTCAGAGATGAGCCATTCATTTAGTGCTCCATTTGTTCTGATCCAAGCACAAACTCAGATATACAAACATCTTTTGTGTGTATCTGATTGTTACTGTAATGAATTAACCATATCCAGTAGTTACAAATCATTTTTTATTTACATTTGCATGTCACAATCGAAAATGAATCTTACTAGGCTGAAATCTTGGTGCTTGTAGAGCTAGTTATTTCTTAGAGAGAAAAAGTTACTTTCCATTCTTCATTAGGTATGAGAAGCTATGGGCTTACCATGTCTTCTAAGTCACACACTAACCTTGCTTTCATTGTTCCAACTCTTCCTGTTTGTTTTAATCTCTTGCCTGTAATGAGTCTTGTGAGACTATATCAAAACCATTAACACAATCAGGAGAATTTATCATCTCAATGTCTTTAACATAAACCTCTCTCTATAAATAAGTTAACACTCAAATTTCAAATGTTAGAACACAGACATTTGCGGGGGGACATGGGGGAATCAAGACTCAGCTTCTTCCATTGGACTATTGAAAATTTATATGTGTTTATTATGGGGGAATTTAAATTAGTCCACCATTATAGTTTAGTTTTAAAAGGTTTATAGTAATTCAGCTGACAGAAATGACTTGTTCAAACCAATAACATCATCCTGGATTATTCTCCTCATATCCAATAGACACTAAATCAGCTGTTTCTTTCCTAAATAATTAATTAATTCTCTTCTGACTTTAATAAAATATATTATTCTATCTCTGCGCAGGCAAAAAGTTCTTAAGAACTTTTTAATAATGTCCTTGTCTTCACATTTTCCCTTTCCTCATTATTTAATGTATTTGATACATTCCATTGTATTACAATACTTTCTCTAAAACACGATCTGGTCATCTCACCCTTAGAAAAACTTAAAGCTCTGAAGTTAAATAGTACAGTACTTCTCTGTTTATAGGAAGAAAGCTAAATGCCTGAAATGGGTTAGCAAGGCACAGCCTGGACTCCATAGGCTGTAATAGTGCTCACTGGAGTGATGTGCTGTGATTAAGCTCTTGGACTGAATGGTTCACAATGCAGAAAGCACACTTCCCCTCACTCACTATTGAATTTTCAGTGCCTAGCACAGCTTGTGACCAAGCATGCCCGATTTGTTGGATAAAGGATTAAACGGGTATTTTAGAATCGGGTCTTTCTCTTTCAATAGTCTCCCTTTTCATCTAAACAGACACACATAAGCACATGCAGACATTCAAAAACTCATATGTTGAACTGATTGCTGTTTAGCAACTGGTTTTTCATGCTCTTGTATATCGCTGCTTTTAGATAATTCCATAATAGCTGCTCATGGTCTTCTGTCTTGCTGAGTGAATGAGCAATAATTGAATCTATAGACAGTGAATTAAATGTTCCTAGTCTACACTGTGTTCTAGTGTGTGTGTGGGGGGACATGTTTAACAAATATCTAAGAAAACAATCAGAGAGCTGTGATAATTTATGGAGAATTGCATGCCAGGCTTTCAAACTTGTAATCGACTTTCACTTAAACACACACACACACACACACAGAGAGAGAGAGAGAGAGAGAGAGAGAGAGAGAGAGAGTCCTTTGAAGGAAGAAATTCACTGTAGACAAAAAATTCTGTAATTTATAAGTCCTTGGTGACTAAGCTGGTACTCCCCCACACACACACACACACACACACACAGAGAGAGAGAGAGAGAGAGAGAGAGAGAGAGAGAGAGAGAGAGTACTTTGAAGCAAGAAATTCACTGTAGATAAATAATTCTGTAATTTATAAGCCTTTGGTGACTAAGCTGGTATTTTTTCTATGGAGTTTATAGAGTGTCAATGCAGAGGTCTAGGAGAATGCTTTGAAGAGTATCTGTCCCCAGTACCATGGTTTTCCTTGATAGAGTTGATTACCAGCAATTGCAGGCTGAGGTTATCACTGTGACAAGACAGGTCTCTGCTCAAAAAGCCAACCTCCTTTCCTGGTGCTTCACATCAATCCCCATCCACCAGTGCAGGCTTTCCCTCCTCTGCCTTTCTCCTTAATCTCTAGAGGAATAGTGTCTCTAACTTTGCTTGTTTACCTTTTGCAAGCACCTGTAACTGCAGCAGGTCCATCCAGATGAATATCCACTAATCCCCTGGTTTTACTATCACCTGATTTATAAGCCGTGTCACCCATCAGCAAAATCTCTACAAAATGGTAGCTTGATTAATTAGACTTTGACAAGGAGAATGCAACCTATGGACAGGGGAATGTAACACCACAGTACTGCTAAAGAGGAGGACATTTCATGACAGAAATAAAATAAATGGCACCAAGAATGATTTGAAAAAGTGAGAATACTATCTACAAATAACCACAGGGTAATCAAACTACAGAGTGACAAAACAAAAACATGTGTATATATTCTAGGGAATTTTTAAATATTCATTCTATAGTTTTGCTTCTCATTTCTGTTGGGGATTAATAGCAAAGTGGTTTAAATTTAAATCATCTCAGAGGCACACCAGCATGCTAATCAAGGTAAAAGTGTTTCTACACTGTTCCTGGTCTGCAAGATCGAGCATGAAAGGAATTCTGTGGGGAGCGTTTTGTGGGAAAGCTAATGAGGTAAGAAGCAAGCGACTGCATGACCAAGGCCCCCAGGAATCACATAGTTTGACTGACAGCCTAGTCATGGAAAATGATTCAGGAACAGGAACCATGTTTTCTTTGATAATTTAATAATTTCATTACTTCCAACTGAAATATCAAAGCTGTATTGATTACTTAACATGTTTTGTTTTCATATTTTTTCTCAGAAGTGTATCATACAGGTGTGATAGGGGAGGTCCTTCTGTATATATGTTTGTCTTATTGGTTTATAAATAAAGCACTGTTGGCCAATAGGGAATCAAGTTAGGCGGGACTAGGGGAGAAGGAGGATTCTGGGAAATGTAGGAAAGAAGACAGTCACCATTTGATCCCAGGAAGAGAGGATGAATAAGGCCGGTGTCCGCAGTAAAATAAGTCCTTATAAAAATATATAGATTAGTAGTTATGGTTGATAATTAAGACTGAGCTAGCAAATAAAAAATCCTAGTCATTGGCCAGCAGCCTTGTAACTAATATAAGACTCTCTGTGTTATTTGGGGGCCTTAAAGTGGCAGCAGAACCCAGACAACTGGCAGAAAGAGTTATCATTATCATTACACAGTGGTTTATTAGAATTTTATAAAGACAAATAGACATAACAAGCAATCCAAATGAAGTAATTATAAATAGATGTGTTAAAATTTAGTATTTACATGTGGAATTCATACACACACACACATATATATATATATATATATATATATATATATCAGATTGAAATCTGTCAATTTTTGGAATGGCGAGATGGCTCAGCTATTTATGACTAGGATCACAACAACAAGAAAAATGTCTAGGAGTTTCAAAATAATTTATTTTAATAAATAGTAAAAGAAACATAATTTTAATCAATGCATAATAAATGCAAGAAAGCATTGACTACTTTTGCATTATTAGTAACATCTGCCTTTTTCTTATTCCCCCGATTTCACTTATATGTTTTCATTAAACAAAATGTGGATATCGAGACTAAATTTTAGCATATACTATAATGTAAATGGCAAAGGCCCTGGCATTGATAAATATCAGTCTTTCATGAAAAGGCAGGAGATAAAGCAAACAAATGAACACAAGTCCAATTCATGGAATATGGGAACTATTAGGAATGGGGAAGCTTCTTATAACTGAACACTAAGGAGCATGTAAAAATAAATATTCAGTGACCCCCACAGCTGGAACAACCTCAGAAGCAGTTTTGATTTGTAGGTGACTGTGGAGCCTGGTTTAATGTACATCTATTTAATGTTGGATTTTTATCTATTCTCTTCAGAAACATTTGTTCTGATACTACATAATTCTGTGTTGAATAATAAAATGAGTTTACTTATGTCATTATGGGGGATGATAACATCTTTGCCCCCCTTCTTTTAAAGGCTAAGAACATTTATTATGCCTGGCAGTGTGGGAGTATGCCTTTAATCCCAGCACTCAGAAGGGAGAGGCAGGCACATCTCTATGAGTTTGAGAAAAGCTGGGTGTATAGAATTAGTTCCAGGACAGCTAGGGCTACACAAAGAAATCCTGTCCTGAAAAAAAGAGAAAAAAAGAATATATATTGTTGTTCCAGATGTTTTTTGTTGTTATGTTTTTGTCTCCTGCTATGGGTTGACACACATGACTAAGATTAATATTACTATATTATATCTTACTATACTTACCTTATTATACCAATTTTCATTTCTATTTGCCTGATCTACACTCTTGTTAATAAACAACAGAAATAGAAGCACTTTGTATTAATCTGAAAATATGAATTTATATAAAAAGAATCAAATTTTTTCCCTATTGGGTTTCAAGCAAAATCCATATTAAGCTATACTGTTCATGTCAAAACCTTCTCTGTTTCTTTGCCCCATGGAATGATGTTGCCAACACCAGACCCTTCCTTTACACAAACTTTACAACAAGCTCTACCATGAGAAGGAATGGATAATATTCCTACCTGGGTCTGATGACCCTAAATTTCTCAGTAGGAGAATTTGAAATGTCACACTGATATGCAAAGCCCTTGAACTATTATTCTCTTCATATATTATTTTACTTTTTCTTCAAATGAAGGGACTGTGAAAGAAGTTAAATGTTACAAAGAAAATAAAATTATAGAAGAATGGAAAGATATGTTTCTATTAATGACTATGGTAATGAGAGATAGAGATACATATTTGAATATTTGCCAATCTATCATAATGCACAGGCATTTTAATAACTCATTTTAATACATGATACATGTATGCTTGTTGGGTTATTTTGTTTGTTTGGTTTGGTTTCTTTCTTTCTTTTTTGAGGCAGGCTTTCTTTGTGCAGTCTTCCTTGTCTTGGAACTTGCACTGTAGACCAGACTGGCCTTGAACTGGCAGAGATCTGCATGCCCCTGACTCCCAAGTGCTGGGATTAAAGGTGTGCACCACCACTGATAAATTTGCATTATCAATCATAATTGTCATGTATTATCTCAGGAAATTCTCCCTTTGGAATATCATCAAGATGATGATATTTCATCAGCTAACTATATTTTAGAAATTCATTTGTTATAAAAATAAATATTTGAAAAAAGAAAACAAAAAACATTAAAAAAATAAATATTTGCCCAATCAGTCTCAGAGAATTTTTTTATATAAAATGAGTGATGGTATTCTATGAATACTAAGTTAAATCTGTAGTAATGCTTAATAAGAGTTCTATAATTTCAATAAGAATATATCAAGTGAATTGTTTTAACATGAATTGCAGATGATTATCTCGTAAAATATGAAATATGAAAGAAAAGCACATTTTTGGTTAAAGGAAACTCAATCCTATCTAAATTCTTATGAAGTAAGTTCATTTATTTCATAACAGGATCTTTTTGTTATTTTTTATATTTAAACCAATCTTAGGTTACATACCAATCCCAGTTCCCTCTCCCTCCCATCCTCCTGTTCCTCCACCTTCGCCCCACCCCACCCCACCCCACCCCATTCCACCCTGGTAAAGGAATGGAAAGGGGAGGGGGAGGAAAAACACAACAGATTTTTAAAGGTAGGCCTTATGCTCTTCTTTTCATTTAAGTGGAAAGGAAGGATATTATTTTCTACATTTTATTTTATAGGAACACATACCTGTAGATCACATACCTCAGATGTAATACATATCTAAGTTTAAAGAAACTGCTTAGATTATCCATTTTACATTGATAATAATTATTGTGGCAATTGAAACAAGTTAAGACATGTTTTCTCTGTATATTTCATAAATTAGATACCATGAAGCACGTTATCCACATCATGAGAAATAGGGTCCAGACATGAATTTGTATAGTGAGTAAGAAGACCAAAATAAATAAATAACAATGAATAAACAAACCCGTAAATTTCCCCTTGCTCTGTATCTGAGCATGTGTACTTATGACTTGGCAATTACACCCATGTGGCAGCATGATCCTTGCCTACTTTTTTCCTTTAAATCATGGGGCATAGAGAGTTTTTCCATGAGTGGCCATTATAATATTTGTTGTTGTTTTTTTAATATTTGAAAATACATTTACATAAATAATGGGGGGTTTTCCAAAGCTGTATATAGGTCTGCTTTAGAACACTGAAAGCCAACATGTGTTGGCTCTGTTTGTCTTTTTGCAAAAAGGCTTATGTATTTGTGGTTCCCCTACATCAGACCATTGGAAGTTTCAGTATGTCTGTTCCCATTCCTTAATTAATCTTGTTTCAGCTTCACTGAGTTCATCTTTTATCAGGCCCTATAACTTGTTTACATTCTTCAAGATTTCATTTGTGGTGGAATGACAGACAACCAAGAACTGTGCTACTGCTGATATTCTACCTCCAGGGTCCTTAACCACTTCTGTTCTTAGCCTTAGGTAATTCCCTGGTATACTGGCAATAAGCAAAACTGAAATAGGCAAAATTAGAAATCACAGTATATGAAGTAACAAAAGATTGAGTTAAGCATAGGAGAAGAAAATGATGCAAAGATGAGATGCAACAGACATGTCCTATATAAGTTAGAAGTGAGCCACCCTCATGCATCCATTCTGTTGCTGACTGAGAGACTACGGGTACCCGCTGGTAGGTACTCATACGCTCTGAACTTTCTGACTTTGTGGAATATACTCTAGAAGCTTATGCATTACTGAAATAATTATCAACATTGGTAGGGGAAAGGATGGTTACACATATTTGTTTTGAAATATATGCCATAGATGGGGCTCTTTGAGTGATTTCAGAGTAGAGTTGGATTACTTATTAATATGTGTTTAAAGTTCTAGAATAATCCCTAAAAATATTCTAAACTCTGAAAGGCAACTGAGACAATAAGACAAGAGTAAATGAATGGCATACTATAAATATGTAAAACACTTCACACTTGAGATTTATGTTATTGTATTGGTGGTAGATCTGTGTCACTATTAATTTGTTAAACCTCACATGATATGAGCCATTTTCATACTCAACACCAACTAGAATTTTTTAATGGGTTGTTTTGAAGAGTTTTGTGGGTTTGGGTTTTGTATTTTGGAATATCTATATGCATGTAAGCTTTGAAATTTGAGCCAAAAGTATGCATTACTAAGTTCATCAATGGTAACAAGGGCACCTCTTGGTTGAGAGCAGACGTTTATAATAGATCAAGGAATTCATATGAACATCTGCACATTCTGTTCAATTTTACTATGGGTGTAAGACCTGTTCTAAAGAAATGTTTTTTTTAGAAAGTGATCTGGGAGATATAATGCAGATTATTTACTTAACATCTTTAAGGCCCAAAATTCAATTCCCAGGGCCAAAATTGAAAACATGACTTACAGGCTGGAGAGATGGCTGAGCTGTTAAGAGCACTTGCTGCTCTCCTAGAGACAGTAAATTGGGAACAGAGCACTCAATTCAAACAGATGGCATGCATCAACTCTGGAGAACACAATACCCTCTTGTGGCCCACCAAGAGGAGCACACTTGTAGCATGCTTTCACACAAATGCACACATAAAATAAAGAAGATAATGAATCGTTCAGGATATTATTTATTAAAATATCACAAATTATTAATGTCAGGAAGAAATATAAATTCTCTGAGTAATTAGTGAATTATTTTAATGAAGTGTGATCCAATTCAAACTAAGTTATGATATGAAAAAATCTAATTATGTGCCTGTGTTTTATTTAAACACAAATAATGATTTTTTTATATTCTTTGTCCTCCATGTAATGTAAAATGAGATTTTCACATATTTACTAAAACTAGGATAACCTCTGATTGAATTGGCACAAAGTTAAACCAATTTTAAAACAAGCTTTAAAAAAAAGTGTAGTTTTTCTTTTCTTAGATCATTGAACTAACATAACATGCACTTTCCATCTTCTGATATCTTCTTCAATTTCTTTCTTCAAAGACTTGAAGTTCTTATCATACAGGTCTTTCACTTGCTTGTTTAGAGCTGCATCAAGATATTTTTTATTATTTGTGGCTGTTGTGGAGGGCATTGTTTTCCTGATTTCTTTCTTAGCCATTTATTATTTGTATATAGAATTGTTTCTGAGCCATAGAGGAAACACACATTGTAAGGACTTTAGGATTCCATCTTATACCTTTCAAAATGGCTAAAATCAAAACCACAAGTGACAGTTCAGGTAGATGAGAATGCAGAGCAAAGGGAACACTCCTCTGTTGCTGGTGAGAGTGCAAACTTGTATAGCCACCTTGAAAATCAATATGGCAATTTTTTCAGAAAATTGGGAATTGATCTACCTCAAGACCCAGCTACACCACTTTGGGATATATATCCAAAAGACCCTCCATCCTACCATAAGGACACCTACTCAACTATGCTCATAGCAGCTTTATTCATAATGAACAGAAACTAGAAACAACCTAGATGTGCCTCAACTGAAGAATATATAAAGAAAATGTGGTCCATTTGTTATTCACCTCTAAAAAAAACCCAATGGGTCAGGATTTTTTTATGTGCATTGGTGTTTTGTCATAGGTGGGTTGCAGGACCCCTGGAACTGGAGTTACAGACAGTAGTGAACTGCCATGTGGGTGCTGGGAATTGAACCCAGGTCCTCTGGAAGAGCAGCCAGTGCTCTTAACATCTGGGCCATCTCTCTGATGTCCCTCTACCAAAGAATGTATAAGGAAAATGGTATATTTACACAATGAAGTATAGTCAGCTGTAAAAAACTGAAGATCTGATGAAATTTTCAGGTAAATGGATGGAACTAAAAAAAAAGAAACAAAACATCCTGAGTGAGGTAACCCAACCAGAAAAACAAACATGGTATGTACTCACTCAAGTAAAGGATAACCATCTTATCATCCACACATCCAGAGAGGATAAGTAAGTTACAGGAGGGTTCAAGGATGGATACATGAATCTTCCTGGGAGTAGGAGATAGAATAGAAACTACAAGGGGACTGCAAGGCTGGTGGGGATGGAATCAGGAGGGATCAAGTGTGGGGAGAATAGAGGGAAAGAGTACTGGCTGTGAAAACAGGAATTGGGGAATATCTCAGGGACAAGCTATGAATCTAGTGCAATGGAATCTTCCAGTCATCTACAAGGGTAATCCTAAATAAGATTTCTGGTAATGAGAGATAAGGAACCTAAACAAACCATCTTCTGTAGGCAGGTAAGACTTCCAGTGGAGGAGCTGGAACATTAACCCAGTCGAAAAACTTTGACGTACAATTTGTCTTGCCAGCAAGGTATGGTAGGGTGAAGGTGGCCTATAAACTATGGAAGTGGCCAACCAATGACCACTTCAGATTAACACTCATCCGTGCCATGATAGGGAGCCCATCCTGACAGCACCTATAGGGCTAGGAACCTGGAGCTGGATGGCCCAGAGACTCAGGATAGGACCAAAGAGCACTCATTAAAATAAAGAAGAAGAAAAGAAAAAGTCAGCGAAATCTCTAATGATATTCTGCTATACTTGTCTACAGGAGGTTACAATAATTGTTCGCAGAGAGGCTTCATCTAGCAACTCATGGAAACAGGTGCAGAGACCCACAGCCAAACATTAGGCAGAGCTCAGGGAATCCTGATGAAGAGAGGGAAGAAAGATTGTAGGAGGTAGAGGGGTCAAAGATATCAACAAAGTCCTCAGTATCAAATGACATAGGCTCACAGGATATACTTATTCAAGTAGATGCAGCGAGCTTCATGGAGCCTGTATAGGTCTCAGCTAGGTCCTCTGCATACATCTTATGGTTGTGTAAATTGGCATTCTTGTGGGATGCCTAGCAATGGGAGCAGGTATGTCTCTGCATCTTTTGCCTGTTTTGGGGAACCTTTGCCTCCTTTGGGATTTTCCTGTCCAGCCTTAATATGAGGGAAGGTGCCTAGTCCTTTAACTTGATATGCCATGTTTGTTTATATCCTCTGGACAGAAAAGGAGGCGGTGTGGATCGGGGTGGGAGGGGAGGACTGTAAGGGGAGGAGGAAGGGGAAACTACAACAGTGATGTAATGTATGAGAAAAATAAGTAGGCTCTGACACAAACACCACGGGTATTGGTGAAACTTACAGAAAGACAAAATAACATTATGCAAACAAAATTCATAAATAAGCTAGATTCATTATTCTCAATTATAATATTCTGAGCAGAATATATTAAGTATAATAAACATGACCAAGAACACAAAAAAATATATCTTTGAAGTTTTTTTCATTATAATTTACAAAACATAATTACTTGATAATAAATATTAATCAATAGTAAAAGAAGGGCTTCTGAGATACTTGAGGGCTCTGCTGTCCTTGGCTTTTCTCAAGTAATATAAAATATATCCTTAAATATTTATTGCATACTTAGGATAAATTACAATGTTGAATAATGTACAACTTATTCAAGTAGATGCAGAATTAGTTTCCCTTCCAAACCATAAGTGATTCTTCTAAATCAAATCTTAAAACATTCTAAGTCATTCATGGAGTTGCAGCGCTACTTTTCCCTATCTGTGGCCACAATATTTAAGAGTTTACATCTACCGAATGCTGCTTGTTCTGTCCATTCCTGAGGACAACCACCAGTGCTTCTGTTACTACATAATCAACAGAAAACAAGATGAGCACCATATTAAATGCTCCTTTGGACTCTTGTTCAGTAATTCTGGTTACATAATTACCTGGAAGCATTGCAAAAGTGTCGAGAAATAGCTTTCGCTTATCACCAGCATTGTGAGTTCTAGAATGTCTCTATCAGTGACATTAACTTCAGCCTTCAATGAGGATTATAAATCCTGTTCACTTATGAAAAAAAAATCTTTATCATGAAATTTTAGTTCTTGTTGTTCTTGTTGTTCAGTGTGTATTGAAACTTAAATAATTTATATTTACAACTCTCATCTCCTTTGTTAGTAAAGTGTGAGTATTCTGGGAGTACTTAGGGAGTGGAGAAGTTTCATCATGGAAGCAAACATAAATATTTAAATGCATATTTTCTTTTTTTCTTTCAGTTAGAATTTAAAAGACTGTTGAGACTGCAGCTCTGTTGTACAGTATATGTTCAGCTTATTTGAGAAACTGGTTTCCTAGCCAAAGTGCTAGTCTTGAAACATGTGAGACACTTTGGTGGTCTATTCCTGATGGGAGTGGCATTATTAGGGGGTGTGGCTATATTTATTCTTAAAGATAGTTGTTGAAAAGATATATTGCAGAGTTTTGGATGCAGCATATAGCGGGAAACTAAAGAACATAGTTGAAATAAAAAAAAACAAACACACAAAGCATGCCATAATTTGCATTTGCAATATCCCCTAAAAAGCAAGGCATTTAAGGGTTAATCCCCATCCTTCCCACTCCCATTGTGTGCTGTAGGATGTTTAAGAACAGTAAAAAGGGATATTTTCAAGACAGAATCAGGCCTCTGTTTTCTTTTCTTTGCTTCATAGTGATAATGTGAATGTTTTGTTCCTCAGGGAATTCTGGATGATGGTATGTTTCCTTCTGAAAGTCAAAAAGAAACAAGTCAATTATATGTCAAAACACGCCAAATTCTGAGCAAAGTAAACATTTTACCTCACCTATTTGCTGTATCAAATATTTGTAACAGAAACAGAAAAGCTCCCAGAGTGAAACATGCTTATTTTGCTATAGATTTTGTAGTTGTTGCTTTCTTATTTCAGGCTGCCATAACAACATGCTATACATTGGTTTGTTGGCAATATTATTCATTTCTTAAAGTTCTGGGAGCTGGAAGTCTGAGATGAGAATAAGAGCATAATATGATGTCTGAAGGCGCCTTTTGATGGCTGTATATTGCCACCCCTTTTTAGTCTTCATTTTGCATAGGAGAGAGATAAGAAAGCAGTCTTGGGAGCTCTCATAAGAACACTAATTGCACTAATGAAGGCTATGTTTTTATGACCTCATAAACCTAATTACTCCCTAAGGGTCCCACATCCTCACACTGCTATCCTGAGGAGTGGAGTTTCAATGTAGGTGTTGAGGCAAAGGGGAATACATTTTATCCCATAACAATGTAAAAGGTAACAGTATTAGCTATTACAGGAGAAGGTATAAGTGGGATATGTCATTTTGTTGACATCATAAAATATCATGACAAACTGGGTACTAGTGGTACATACCTTATTCCCAGTACTATAGGTGGATATCTAAGTTTGAAGACAGCATGGTCTACACGAGTTCCAGAGTGGACAGGGCCACAGGTATAAATCCTGTCTTGTTCTGTGTGGTATTTTGATCTCATTCTGACAATAAAGTTTGTTTTCAGTCAGAGGGCAGAGCTAGCCACTAGCTGACCAAAACGTGCAAAGGAGGTCTTGGAGGACTAAGGACGATAAGAGACAGGAAGTAGGGATGCAGGGCTGGAGGATCTCAGCTCTTTGGATTAAGGAACAGATGAGAGAGGAGGTCACTAGTGGCTTCTCCTTCACTTCTCTGATCACCCAGGTTCTTATCCTTATATCTGAATTCTGATTCTTTATTGATGAAGAATAAGGAATCCTCAATTGGCACCCAACTTGGGGAATGAAACCACAAGATAGCTGTTCAGCCCTAGCACCAGAGCCTCCATGCCACTGGCTGATTTTTCCTATCCTGCTTGAAACCTTCTGAATCTGGGATTTTCTTGTTGCAACCACTCTATAACAGCTTACAGCTGCCAACCAAACTCAACAGGCCCAAAACTCCAAACGTGCCTAGACTCCAAATGCAGGAGTTAGCTGCCCGTGCCAGCCAGCTCTGCTTCAGGCAGCTTTCCCATCACCTGCATGTTCCCCTGTGTCTTCTTTTTCAGATGGCTGGCTCCTTGACTCCTTCTTCCCATTGGTTTCAGGCTCCCTGTGGATCCCCAACACGGGATTCTCCCACACTAGGTTAGCTGTCTTTATGACCACTTGTGTTTCTGTCGTTGTCCCAACTGTCGCACATTCTCAGCTCACAACTGCCACATAATCCTACAGGGTAAGCAGTTATAGAAAGATCTAATTGAACATTTTAGCATGAATAATAAAAACCAAGAGAGAAAAATATTGGGGTTCAAACAGAAGAGCAGAGAAGCAGAGCTGCCAGCCAGTAGAGAGCTTTTACCTATATGAAATCTTTAGACTGAAAAGAGAAACACAGCCTCCACAAATTAAATCCTCTGAGCTCCTGTCTTCTCCAGCCTTACATTCCTCTCCCCTGAAGCCGTATCACTCCCATCTCCACCTCCCTAGTGCTGGGATTAAAGGTGTGATCTCTATTTTTCTTTTTTGACTAATTCATTCTCTTGTAGTCCAGGGTGACCTTGAACTCAGAGATTCATCTGCCTCTGTCTCCTGAGTCCTGAGATTAAAGGTGTTGCCACCACTTCCTGGTTTCTGTGGCTGTAACTAGTTTTGAATTCTGATCTCCAGGCAATCTTTATTAGACCATGAACAATATGCCACCACAGAACTCTAAAAGATATGCTTAATAAATACAAAGGGGTAATTAAGACTGCACATTGCTGTATTAACTTCAAATTTTTAAATGTGAATGAGAGAAGAATGACAGCTGCAGAGATATGCTGGATAATAGAAAAAGCTGCTAAATTAAATCAGCCTATATAATTTACAGATGTGGTGACCACCGAATGGAAAGCAGGATATTGATGGGAGATATCCTTCTGTATGCTATGAATATGTTTCTCTTATTGGCTGGTGAATAAAGCTGTTTCAGCCAATGGACGGGCCAGGCAGGAAGCATAGGCAGGTCTACCAGACTAGGAGAAGGCTGGGAGGAGAAATGCAGAAAGTCGCCAGAGAGAGATGCCATGTAACTGCTGAAGGAGTAACGTGCCAGAACATTTCGGGTAAGCCACAGCCTCATCACGATATATAGTTTAAAAGAAATGGGTTAATAATTAAGAAAGAGCTAGCCAGTAAGAATCCTGAGCCATTGGCCAAACAGTCCATAATTAATATAAGCTTCTGTGTGTTTATTTGAGACTAAGGGGCTGTGGGACCAGGTAGAACAGAAACTTCATCTTAAGGATATGTGTTAAGTGTCGGAAGAGGTTTTACTTTTGTTTCCAAAGGAGAAGAATAGCTATGGATACCAAATATATGAAGACTAGATTCGAACCGGAGAACCCTCTTGATTAGAAGAGGTGATAGTTCATCAAACAGTATAACCATTCAACCTAAACTAACTTATAGTATAACAAATGCTTTTAATTTGATCAGATATAACTTTCCAAAAAGGAAACTCCCCAAGTTAGGACTTGCAGATGGTTTTGGTTTTGCCTTTCCAGGAGAATGAAGGCATCCAGTTAATGAATCTAAAGACCACTGGACAAAGGAGACTACTGAAGAGAAAGGAATGAATGACCTAGAAAATGTCCCAAGAGAAAAAGTAAATAGGCCTATTGGTATATCACATTTCCAACAGGATAAAAATTTCCTAAATCTTCCTAAATTTTTTTGCTGTTCTCTATAGTCATATAAGGCAAATGGTCATTTTGTAATCCCAGTTCAATTAAAAATTAAAGCTGGCTTTGGAGATGGAGTGTGGCTCTCTCCTTCTCTAAACCCAAGCATGCTTATTAAAGGAAAATCCAAAATCTCTGTCTCATGTCAGAGCAGCCACCTGATATGAGATAGAAGAAAACAAAATAAGTGACTATTCTATTGGCACTAATCTCAAAATTCTTTGGTTTTAATTTGACTTTTTAAAACTTTACCTAAGTTTTAAATATTATAATATATATAATAAATTTAATATATACATATTAAATTTAATATATATATTAAACTTTCTGTCTTGATATTGATGGTCATGTGCAGTACGAACTAATTCCAGAAAAAGGCTTCATCTAGCTTCCTGTAGATGATTTCTGGTTGGAGTCTTTATCAGGTATCTAGGAATTAAGTTTTTGTACTCCAGATGTGCTTAACACATTATGGTCCTTTACTCTCTTTGAGATCTGGGGCATGACATTTAAAATGTTTACGTTTTCCACAATGAACTATGGCCATACCTAAGAGCAACCTTTGAAATATCTAAAAGGAGGATGTGGCCCCATAATGAGGCATCCACCTGAATTGTTGTAATGCCACTATGATGACAAACAGAACCCAAAGATCAGCTTTGGACTACACATTGCTCTGGACAATTTCAAGATGTCTAGCTAAGATGGGCCAGCCTCACAGATTACTCAGGTCATGAGTTGAGGTAAGCTCTGTGCTTTCCCATTACACAGAGACAGGGTGATAAGACAGCTAACTCTTTCAGGACTTGACAATTAACCCAGTTTTCTTGTAGTCCCCTAAAGATGCTGGTACTCCCAGGCAATGGGAATTAATTTTCAGAATATGATGCTCACATTCCCACGAGATGGGATGGGCAGTTTTTGGTTGTTCAGGGATTATGAATATTTGTCATCATTTAGGAGGGTTGGTTACAAGTTGTTATTGGTTATGTTCAGGGGGAAAAAAGCCAAATAAAGGAGATTAGATTCAGCCTGGACAGGTCAGCAATCCTAGCAGTAGAGGGGATTGCTGGGAAAGGGGAAAGGGTGTTACTGAAGAACTGTGACTCCAGGGGCAGTGGTGGCTGGAGGCAAGACCAAGGTTGAGTGTCAGCCCTTCTAGCTATAGAGGTAGGAGTCAGAGAGCCCTGTCCCTCACTTCCTAGGTCTACAAGTAGGGGCCGTGGTTGACCATAGAGGAGGCCATGGGATGTCCTCCTGGGAAGAAGCCTGCAGGTGGAATAGGAGACACAGTAGCAAGTGATTTGTTTTTCAACCAAGGGACTGGGACTATTGTGGTCAAGAGCAGCCATGACCAACCTGTTCAGATCTAGGACCAAACTGGCTTGGGGAGAAAGGTTTCCTGACCAAGCCTGACCTCTTGGGCCTAGGGAAATTCATGGGGCACTACTGTGTCTTGGGAATTGCCCAGAAACCCACTTGAGGGCAGCAGGACCCTTGACATTTTACAGATGAGGAAACAGGCTTGGGGCAGTGCTGCCATTGAACTGCATCTCTACCCAGTCCTGTTTCCTGCCTTGGCCCTTCCACCTCTCATTCCATCCTTCCCCCAGCCAGCCCGGGGGCCTGGCTCCTCTTGTCTCCTGTCTGGAGACTTAGGCCCTGTCTCTTTTCACCTGCTTCCCTTTGGGCTCCCGTTGGCAGCTGAGGCAGCGCCTGGAGCTGAAAGAAAAGGGCAGGCACATGGTGCTGGAGGCAACAGAGAATGAGGTGGAGGGCAAAGGCGGCATGCTTCTGAGCTCAGGACAGGCCTGTTGTGAGGAGAAGGGCCTGGATGCTGAGGACGGTGGTGGGGACAGCAATGACCTCAGCAGCGTCAGCGAGACCACAGACAGCACAGATGTCAAAGACAGCTCAGAGACCTCTCTGACTCTGCCTCCTAGAGCCTCACCCTGCCCTGCAGGCTTTTGGATTCTTGAAACTGGAGCTAGCCAAGTGGGTGGGGTGCATACCTTTAGTCTCAGCACTGGGAGGTAGAATTCTATGAATTCAAAGCCATCCTGGTCTACATAATAAGTTCCAGTCTGACCAGAGTTACTGAATGAGACCCTGTCTCAAAAAGCCAAAAGGAAGGGGGCTGAGGAGAAAGCTCAGTGGTTAAGAGCACTTGTTCCTCTTTCAGAAGATCTGAGTTCAATTCCCAGCACCCACAAGGAAGTACAGAATCATATGCAGTTCTAGTATCTAGGATCTGATTCTTATGGTCTACACACACACACACACACACACACACTATACATTCATGCACACATAAAGCAAAATGCATACAGTTAAATGAATATAAATCTAATTCGATTTATTTTAAGCCAAAAAGGAACAGGCCCCATGTGCTGGCACATGCACATTCAAGAGGCAGAGGCAGGCCAATTCATGGGAAGCCTCCTCACTCAGGGCTATGACTCCCGAAGGATGTCCAGCCAGGCTGAGGGGAGGGAGGCAGGCCGCTTAGGTGCAGTCTTGGGTCTGGAGCAGCTATGGTGCCATTGTCTTCTAGTTGTGAGGGCCAGTGGCCACAGGGGTGTGGTCTGACATTGGGGACCACGGATAGCTTTTTGCAGATGGTGAGGGACAGCAGCAGGTGGTCCCAGGTTTGCTGGGGCTCTCTAGCATTGGCGTTTTGATGCTGAGGTTTTGGTTTTCTAGGTAGTAGGAGCTGAGGAAGGAGGGAGACAGCCTTCCTCAAGAGCCATGCGGCCTGGGAAAGGGGCGCCTTGTCCTTATGAGAGGAGCTGGGTCCAGGTCGTCCCGCCCCTCCGGGGACCGTGCTGGGGGCGGGGCGGGGCGGGGCGGGGCAGGGCGGGACGGGGCGGAGCAGGTGGACTGTGCTGACCTTGGCGCCCCTGGTCCCCTGCGGTCTGGCTTCCTTGTCGCGTGAGAGCCTGGGGACTGGAAGGCGCGATCGGCCCTCATCCATAGCTGCGGACAGGAAGCTGCGGCGGGAGAAAGGGCTGCAGGTCGAGTAGGAGGTACATGTCAAAGGTGAGAGACAGTTTCAGGCCTGGTTTACTGCGGAGGAGGGTCCGCTGCCACCTTCGCCTCCTTTTGGCCCTGAACTGACTTGCAGGTTAGGGTTGCTGGCCCTGGGTCAGGCTAGAAGACTTAATGTGGGTCAGAGAAATTCAGCTGCGCTGATCTCACAGCCTTAAGCTGTTAGACCTTTGGATTCTGGCCAGGCGCTTTGGAAGTTCTTAGCTGGCAGTTTCATTTCCTCAGGGTGTGGCGGGTAACTCTTGCACAGGAAAGGAGGCAGCTTCTATCCCCCCCCCCACCCTCACCCCAGTTTCTTGTTTGCTGCAGATATTTTGACTCCCATTCCTACTCTCAATGGCTCGATCTTTTAAGCTATTGATGATGCAAGCTCAAAGAAGCAGTGTCGCATAGCACAGCCGAATGCAAAGACCCTTGGGGTTTTCTGAGTAGCTGAGATTCCAGTGTACTTACTTGGTGCAAACAACTTATACCAAAGTGTGACTTAGTGATGCATTGGGGCTATAGTTGTTAGAGTACCTGCCTTTGGAAGAATGACCGAGTCCTCCATCTTGGTGGAAGTTTGAGGCGACTACGGAGGGTGTGCCAGCAGGTGGTGACTAGGATTCCATCCTGCTTCCTAAGAGAAGCAGCTGGGCCATGGTAGCACAGGCCTTTAATCCCAGCACTCTGAGAGGTGGAGGCGCGTGGCTCTCTGAGTTCTAGGTGTTGGTTCTGGGAATCGCACACATCTTGAAAATGAGGCCACCAAAGTTAGATAAGCAGAAGCAACTTTATTCCATCAGCACAGGGGTGCCAGAACTTCTAACTGTGACCTGAAACAGAGGGAGTAAGTCCTTTTTAAAACGAAATCCCTAAGTGTGTGTCGGGGGTGGGGGGTAGGTGAGTGGGTGGGTAGGGGGTCACAGAAGGAAAGAAATCTTACAATTTGAAGTCCTGCGGGACAGTACCTTCCAGGAATTTACAACTTGTGATAACGTCTTACGATTAGTTCAAGCTAAACTGTGGGTTTGCTTACCCAAATCTGTGATTATGTCAGCATTGCTCTTGACACAGCTGGGGTCTTTATTTTTTAATTTTTATTTGAAACATTTTTTTCATTTTACAAGCCAATCACAGCTCCCCCTTCCTGCCTCCTCCTGCTGCCCCCACACCTCCCCTCCAACCCCATCCCCCATCCACTCCTTGAGGACTCTTAATTTTTAACCAACTGTTCTCCCGTGACTGAGACTATAGGGCAAGGGTCAAGCAATAGAAGAAGGTGGGCAAGTGGTCTAATGTTCAGACTTACTCTGGGCCCTTCAGAGGCCACCCTGGTCTACAGAGTGAGTTCAGGACAACCCTGTTGCAGAAAAAAGGAAACCAACCAAAATTGTTGTGAAGCCCAAGGACCTTGAAAAGATCTCAGTCACTTCAATCAGCCAACGGCAGTGAGTTCCCACCAAGAAACTGGAGTTTGGCACAAGACTGTCTTTAAGATGGCTCTTGCTCATTCAGGGCATCCAGCTTTTGTGGCTTGTATTTCTCATGGTCCTCCCAACTGTCCGGGAACAGCAGCACTGTCTTGACACTTTATGTTCTGAGAGGTCAGCATAGTCTCATAGTGGTGGCCATCAAGTCTACACCACTGGTCAGCAGAAGTGAGAGTGAAGGCCTGGCTCACAGGGACCCTTGTGAGGGCCCAGGCTAATCTTGAACTCACTATTTTACTCAAGCTGGTATGTAACTTGCAGCATTGTGGGCTTCAACCTTCCAGGGCTTCGAGGACAAGCTTGGGCCACCACACCCAGCTGCCAGATCTTTGTTTATGTTTGTTCTAGATTCTGGAAAAGACTTTTTGCATAGAAGAGAAGCAGTCCTTGCCCTTAGTAGGTCACAGGCCTGAAGAGAGAAGAGTTGCACACAGCTGATTTCATGCATGGTAGTAACCACTGCAAAGGACAGCCAAGGTGCCAAGAACACACTGGGGCCAGAGCAGGGTCAGATCAAGTTTGGTAGGAGGTCAAGGTTCTTAGAGCTGAGATCTGAAAGCTCTGCCATGGCACAACCTGGAGACTGACTTGGGGCAGCAGTTTCCTGCCCCCTGTGGACCTCAGATGCGACTGGCTTGCAATCTATAACTCTGTGATGCTGGCTGGAGTACATGTTCTGAACCAGAAGTGCTGTTGCTGCCAGTGGAGAATCCACGCGGTACTGTGGTCTGCTGCTGCACTTGGCATTGTGCAGCCATAATAGGTCCCTCCTTGGGTATTACATCCTTTTTTGGAGGGCAGGGAAGCCAACAAGGAAGGGTATGCTCAGAATGAACTTAAATTGCCATTCTTGAAAACCTATTATCCTCATTTAGTGGAGACTCCCCTAGTTGGAGTCAGCATCATTAGCACCCATCCTAATTAGTGGCTGGCACATACCACTTCAGCCTCAGGAGGCTGGTGACAGTGACACTTGGTATGGTGGGCTTTGCTTTGGCTTCAGTGTTGGGAGTTTACAAATACATATGCACCAGATTCCTTCTACCTAACTTGTCCCCTTACTGGAAAGTTAGCAATTCCGGTGACCACATTAAGGGTATGCCCCAAAGCCCACCCAAGTGAGCCCAGTGAGTGATGTGGAGGCTGATGAGTAGGCCATGCAGGCCTCTGGATCTGGAGCACCTGGACTCAGGGAAAGGAGTAAGTCCCACCATAGAGGAGTCTAAAAGCAGGCAAGGGACACACCAAGAAAGGAAATCAGAAGAAAAGATGGGGAGGTCAGAGCAGGAGATACCTAAGGAGGCCTTTCCTCTCATAGGCCCAGGAAAGTAACTGTCAAGACCGAAATCCACCCATTCTGATCTCTTCACAGTGGATTTCTTTTGAACTGCTACCCTGGGGCTTGCCTTGCAGACTGGCTCCCTGGTCCCAGCACCCACTCCTTTCCTTAGATAAGTAGCTGCCTTCACAGTAGCAGAGGGACCCTGAAAATGAAATGAGTACACAGGACTCTATCCCTAGACTTAGCTCTCTTTGGGCGTCCAGCTGGAATCCTGGACCACAAGCTTTTTGACATCTGCTCTCCTCTCCCACTCCTTACTTTCCCTCCCTTCCCTCCCACCCCCAATTCCTTCTCCTTGCTCGATTGCTCTTCCTTCCTGCCTGCCTTCCTTCCTTCCTGCCTGCCTTCCTTTCTTGCTTTCTTTCTGTTTCTTTTTGCTTCTGTTTCGTTCTCCCTTTCTCTTTCTTCTTTTTTTGTTTGTTTTTGTTTTGTTTTGTTTTGTTTTGTTTTCAGGACAGTGTTTCTCTGTGGGCCATCCTGGAACTAGCTCTGTAGACCAGGCTGGCCTCAAACCCACAGAAATCTGTCTCTGCCTTCTGAGTGTTGGGATCAAAGGTGTGTACCACCACCACCTTCTCTCTCTTGCTTTTTGGTATACTTACATTTATTTTAAGGCAGTGTCCCCTGAAGCCAGCCCACGCAAGTTTCAAACTCTCATTATAGCCAAAGATGATCTTCAAATTTGGATATTTCTGCTTCTACTTCTTGAGTACTGGGATTACAGGTTTGTGCCAACACACTTGGGCTGTGTGTGCATCCTACAAGCACCCATCATTGCTCCTCATCATTCTATGTTGGTTCCTTTTCCATTCTATAATGAATCTTTTCCCCATTCTACCATGGTTCCTTTTCCATTCTATAAGGAATCTTTCCCCATTCTACCATGGTTCCTTTTCCATTCAACAATGGATCCTTCCCCATTCTATCATAGCTCTTTCCCCAGGCTATCTGTTCCCCTGCTATGGTACTACCTCCAGAAGAGTAGACACTAATATCTAAAATATGCCCGGAATGAAATGTGTGAGGGCACCATTCTGCTAAATGAAGAAATCAATTAGTGTTCTGCTCTGAGGATACGGCTGATGACCTGTCTGTGGGCATCCCACTTACTAGAAGCCAAGACAGTGTGTCTTTGTGCTTGATATATGTGTATGGGTGTGTGTGTGGGGGGGGTGTTGTGGTACTCTTCTGGGCCCTCAGTCTGGAGGGGTGGGGTATAGTGCTGTTAGCAGCTGGCAGGACAGGCAGCCTTTGCTTGAGATATGGGTGAGGGAAGAAGTGTTGCTAAATCAAGCCAGAGATAATTGTCAAAAGACCTGTGGTGGGGTGGGGTCCTCAGCTATGATTCCCCTGTACATCACAGGGTAAACTCTGAAGTTGGTAATTGCCAGTGGAAAACAATAGACAAAAAACTTAGGTCAATGCCCCCTACGCCTGCATCCCTTAGCTTACTATCCTTAATGGGAACACTTGGCCCTCACTATGGGACTGGTTTGACTGGCCTGCGGTCCCTGCAGGCTTGGCCATGTCACAGAAGTCCTCCCCTGAGCAGCTTCTTGTGTCTATTCAGCCATATATTCCACAAAGGCTGGGGATAGGTACATGACACAAACTTAGTAATTCATTTCCTAGCATTGTCCCCAAGCTCTAGGTTTTTCTATCCAGAATCCAAGTTATAGTGTATGCATGATGCTAGCAAACACATTACTGAAGGATTTAAAAATGGACAGCCAGTGTGTTCAGCCACTCAGGCCCATACCACTGGGGCCTCTAGTGTATTGCACCGTGTTTCCCTGTGGAAAATGACTCGCCTGGTCCCTTTGATTTCCCTATGCCTTCTCCCAAGCACCCTTTGACTTCTCTTCTGAGAGCAGTACTACCCTATTCATTCAACCCCTGTGACTCAAAATTACCACAGTGCAGTTTTTTTTTTGTGTGTGTGCTATTTTGAACAATTAAAAGACACTTTTTGAAATAGCTATCTGGTGTCTACCCCTGTATCAGGAGTGTCTTAGGAACTTTGGGAAGGGGAAGCTCGCACTTGCCCAAGGTTCACTTGAGCCACTGGAGACCTTTTGTTACTAGAAACCATAGGTGAGCAATTTTCAATTGCCTGTCTATGAAGGGTCCAGAACAAGGTATGCACTAGAGCACTGGGGCCTCTAGAGCACTTGCTGCTGATTCTGCATTTGGAAGCCGGGTGACCTATTCTCCCACTAAGAAAGAGATAGACCAAGGTAAAGGCCTGGCTGGCCATTGGCAGGCATGTAAGTAAGCCACAGCCTCTATATTCTTCCCGACATAAGCTCAGGACACTCCAGGGTGTCTGTTCTAGCAGGACAGGTATATCTGACATGAGATGGATTCTGCAGGACCAAATCCTCTAGCTTTGTACCCAAATCAAGCCTTCAAAGACAGAGAGGCAGAGTTATTGACCCTGGTAGTCCATCAGCTTGTTGGGCGTTAGAGCTATGATGTAGCTGAAGGGCAAAAGGCTAAGAAAGCCTGGAGACAAGGCAGCCTTAGCCTATACCCAGAGCTCAGTGCTGGCAGTCTAGGTGCCAACCGGCTGAGAATAGCAAGCATACCACCTCCATGCATCTCCAGGTCCCTGGTGATTGAGCTAGAGAAAAAAGGGGGCATGGGGACATGCTTCCTCTGTGCCTCACTTCTTGAGGATGACATCTGTGCTGCTCCTCCCTTTATAATTTCTTTTTCTTGAGGAGGTCTCACCATGTATCCCTGGGACTCACTGAGTAGACCAGGCAGGTATCCAATTCAGAGATCTGCCTCTGCTTCTCAAATGCTGGACTAAAGGCTTCCACAGCCAACTTTTTTATTATTCTTCATTAAGAGCAGGCGGACGGGTGGGTGGAGAAGTATGCGCAGGTTCCCACAGACAGCGAAGACACAGCAGGAGTTACAGGCAGCTTCGAGCTGACCAACTAGGGTCCTGGGAATTGAACTGGATCCTCTGTAAGAGCAGTACACACCCTTAACGACTGGGGGATCTCTCTAGCCCCCTGTGCTGGTGTCGAAAGTTGCCTCCTATGGACCCAGGGCCACTGTGCATGCAGATGTGTGCATTTGGTGCATGCTGAGGCCTGACTGCAGGCCTTCACTGGATGCTGGAACCACTAGTGGGCTACACAGCCACACCTCCTAACATGTGATATCCATTATGTCCTCCCACCCGCACCCTTCCCTGACCCAGATGGAGCAGTCTAGAACAGCTAAAGGACATCTTGGCGCTCGGAGCACAGCCTCACTGGGTCCACAAGCTCCAAGGCTTCTGGTTTGTTGAGGTTATCCTGTCAGCAAAAAGAGTGAGTTAAAGTTCCAACAGCTTGCCTCAGGCCCAGGAAGAGGAACAATAGATTGTCCTGCAGACAGGAGCCGTAGGGGCAATGTGCAGGGATGGGAGGGCATGGGTCAGCAGGGTTAATTGTCCAGTGGAGAGGCTAGTGTGGACTTGTTAGACATGTGGACACTTAGCCTGGCAGAAGCGCACACTATTCCTGTAGCCCTTACCTATGGGGCTCCCGTTCCTCCTCCTTCCCTGTGCAGAGCTCCTTACACAACTCTGGAACTCAAGGCATATTCAGGGCTGGAAAAGTGGCTCAGTAGTTAAGAGTATACTGCTCTTGCAAAGGACCAGAGTTCAGTTTCCAGCGCCTTTGTTGAGTAGCTTCAGAGGAGACAATGCCTCTGACTTCCATGATCAACACCCTCCACACACACACACTTACACACACACACTCACACAAACACACTCACACAAACACACACACACACTCACACACTTACACACACTCACACAAACACACACACACACAAACACACACACACACACACACAGATTAAAAATAAATCCCTGTTTATTTTGTTTTTGTTTATTTTTTTAAAGCAGAAGTGCTTTGGCACAGATCCTAAAATATTGAGCTTGAGGTGGGCAGTGATGGTGCATATCTTTAATCCCAGCACTGGGGAGACAGAGGCAGGCAGATCTCTGTGAGTTCAAGGCCAGGCTTGTCTATAGAGTAAGTTCCAGAACAGGCAGGGTTACACAGTGAAATCTTGTCTGGGAAAACAAAAACAAACAAAATACTGAGCTTGAAGCTGGGTATGATGCAACACACCTGTAGTCCCAGTTCTTGAGAGGTGGAAGCAGAAGGATCAGAAGTTCGAGACCATCTTAGCTAATAGAGTTCAGGGTTAGCCTGGGATACATGAGACCATGTTAGAAACAAACTAGAAAACTGGGCTTGAGGGCAGAAAGAGGCATCACAACCTTGCCTCGTCTTTCTCTTATGAAATCCAGGGCCAGGGAGCCACCTTTGCTTGTCCTTGGTTCAGCTTGAGAGTGATGGCCTGTGTGCAAGGGAGGACGGGGAGTATGGACATGGATGAATACAGTTTAAATAAGTCACACAAGCCTTCCTCGATACAGATGCAGGGTCCCCTGGGTATGAGCTAAGGTGAGGGCAGATGTGAGCCCAGAATCTCTGCACCTACCTTGGACCAGGCTTACTCCAAGCACCACAAAGGTGAAGTGTTTCAGGCTGAAAGAGCCACTCCAACTTGCCAAGCTAGCCAGCAGCCACAGCCAGCAAGGCAGTAGTCATTATGAAATCAAAGGTCAGCACACAGCTGGGAGGTGGGGTGGCACAAGAACATCACCGTGCCCGGGGACTGGATTCTTTTTCTAACTGGTTCCCAGAGCAACATTGATGAAGGAGACGGTCTAGTTACTTTACACTCCTGGATTGCAGTCCATCCTTAAGAACATGTTCAAGGAACTGGAGTGATGACTCAGCAGTTAAGTACACCGTCTTTTCTTCTAAAGGACCCAGGTTCAATTCCCAGCACCCACATGGAGACTCACAGCCATTTCTAACTCCAGCCCAAAGGATCCCAATGCCCTCTTCTGGCCTGTGAGGGTACTGCATGCATGTGGTGCGCAGACATACTTAGAGGCAAAAAACAGCAAGACACGTAAAACAAAATGGAAATAAAAAGATTCAGAATATGTTCAAGTTCCCCAAAGTACCTCAGGCATTCTGACTGCAACTTTCCCTCCATATAATTAGCTGATCGACGAGGTTGCTCAGTGGGTAACAAGAATGGGGGAACGCATGAACCAGCCTGTGTCAGAGTCAGCCAATACTGGGTAGCTCGAAGGCAGGTCCAAAGATGTGGAGGATGCCCACTCTGCTCGGCATGGCTACCACCTGTTTTCCCAGAAGCATCCTTTGGGGTGAAGTATCCAGGAACTGGCAACCAGGGCCCATGGTTGTAAATTACTGGATACTGACAGCCGAAACAGCTAAAGTGCCAAATTGGCAGAGACTTGCCCACTATATGGGGTCATAGGGTCTCAGGATTCAGGCATTTCCAGGGGTCATCCCCACCCCACGCATCTGTTGGGAACACCCACCTCATCTGCCAGGCCCAGATCCGGTCTCCTTCCTACTCCCTCCTCATGGGACAACTGCCCTCACCTAGTTCCCACCAGGGGGATCTAGAACAAGGGTGATTGGTGAGGGAGGAGGTAGCGGAAAAAGGACCTAGGCAGGCAGCAGGACCCTTTCGAAATCCTGAGGAGGACAAGGTGAGTGGGGCACTGCTGGGTAGCTGGAGTGACATCACCAACGGCTACTGGGAGGAGAACACCAAAGACCCAGGGTTAGAGTTCAGTTGGAAGATTGTCAGGGGAGGTGCTGATCTGACGGGTTCCAAGCAACGCTGGGATCACAGTGGTCAGGGGGTCAAGGCCCTATGGGGTGGGGTGCCCACAAGCATCTCTGGGCCCACTTGAGCTGGTACAGGAACGCCCTATGAAGAGTTGTGCCTCCGTGCCCTGACCTGAATCGTTTTACAGGACATGGAGAAGGAGCGGGCTTCACTGCAGGCCTGGAAGGATCGTGTGGCAAAGGAACTTGACAGCGTGGTCGCTTTCTGGCTGCAGCACTCCCATGATCAGGAACACGGGTCAGCTACCCCTCAGTGATTTCCCCCAGGCCTTTGCCCCTTCCAGACCCCAACTTCACTCTGAGGCCTCACAGACCTACTTGGCTTCAGGAGAGTAATGAAGCTATGGAGAAGGGCGTGAGTCTGCTTCCCTCTTTTTCTAACAATTCGTGTCTCACAGGGGTTTCTTCACATGCCTTGCCCGCAATGGGCAGGTCTATGATGACCTTAAATATATCTGGCTGCAGGGGAGACAGGTCAGTTTTCATACTTAAGGCTCTCATGCAGCATTGGGTATACCCAGGGACACTTAGGATTCCCAGGACCCCAGCTGTTTTCTTTAAACTATATTCCCTCACAGGTATGGATGTATTGTCGCTTGTACCGCAATTTTGAGCGCTTCCGCCGCGCTGAGCTTCTAGATGCTGCAAAAGCAGGTACCCTGTCCTACTCCCAGCTCCTCAGGAGCCTCAGTGAATCACGTATTCAGTGGATATCAAGGAGTCAAGAAAAAGAAAGGAACTGTGTATGTTTCAAGAGACAGTATATTCCGAGCCCTCACCTACCATGCATACTCCCCAACCACCAGGTGGTGAGTTTTTGCTGCGTTTTGCACGGGTGGCACCGCCTGCCAAGAAGTGTGCCTTTGTGTTGACTCGGGACGGCCGTCCAGTGAAGGTGCAGCGGACCATTTTCAGCGAGTGTTTCTACACCATTGCTATGAACGAGCTTTGGAGAGTAACAAAGGAATCACGTTACCAGGTTTGTGGGAGCAATGACCACAGGTATGAGCACAGTCTGAAGACCGTCCTGGGAGCCTGCCACAACTTCCTTTCACTCCTGTCCTATCATTTTGGGACCACCTTCTCTTCTAAGCTCCCTGACGATTCCAGGACCACCATAGGGACCCTGGGTAAGCAGAGATCTATCAGTGCCCTGTGTCCAAGCAGAAGTGGTCCTCTCCCTTCCTAGGCCCTTCTGTCTGAATGTGACCTGAACCCCAGGGGCCTATAACAGTGTTGGCTGATCTGCTTGGCATCTGGTGCCTGGCTGTAGGGCTGCCCCTGTAGAGCTGCCGAAGGAGCAGGTGTCCTTGGAGAACACGCTGAGTCCTGAGTTCTTCCTCGGGAAGGCAAATGGGACAAGGAATGCAGCCTCTGCTTGGTATCCCCCCTCAGAATGAAGCTGTGGAGATGATGGACCAGATTGTCCACTGGGTACGGGAAGACCCAGCTGGGCTAGGCCGGCCTCAGCTCTCAGGGACCCCGGATGCAGAGTCCATGGCAGTGCCCATGATGCTGATGAATCTGGTGGACCAGCTTTCCGAGGAAGATGAGGCACTGACAAAGAAATATGCAGAGCTATGGGACTGGTGTGCCCAGAGGATTCTTCAGCATGTGCAGGTGGGCGCAGAGAGGGCAGGGGTGAACCCCAGTCTCCCACTCTACAAGGGCCCCTCTACCTGAAATATGTTCTCCGGGTGGATCCAAGGAAGCAAATTCATTTGAAATACAACCCAGCGCTCTCAGGAAGGTCTCCTGGTATGTGGGACAAAGACTGGTGGATCCTAAGGCAGAAAGAAGAGGCTAGAGCCCCAGACACATCCTGAGACCTTGACGAGTACTCTTCCCCAGCCTCTGTGAGCACCCAACTCTATCTTGGCTCCTCGTTCAGCACTTTACTCTCTCTGCTTGAGAGACCCAGACTTAAAGCAAGGAGTAAAACCTACCTCACCATGGGAGACAGTGAGCCATTCCAAAAATGTTCTTCTCTAATTCCCTAACTCCAGAGGTAGCAGCAGGAAAATCTAGAGTTCAAGGTCAGTCTTGCATGTCTAGTGAGTTTGAGAGCAGCAAGGAATACCCAAAACTGTTGTAAAACACTCATCAACTAAAAATGCCCCTTTGGGCCTACCAAGCAAGGGTGGAGGAAAGATTTTTTTTTTCTGATTTTGGTTTTTCAAGAAAGAGCTCTGTGTAACAGTCTAGGCAGTCCTGTAACTGTATGTAGACCAGGCTGGCCTTGAACTCATGGAGATCCACCTGCCTCTGACTCCCCAGTAGACCAGGCTGGCCTTGAACTCATGCAGATCCACCTGCCTCTGCCTCCCCAGTGCTGAGATTTATGGCATGCACCACCATGCCCAGTGGGAGGGATGTGTGAAGTTAGATCTTTCTGGTTAGATGACAAGGAACTGGAAATATCTGTCTTTTGTCTCTTTCCTGGCAGAGGGATGGAAAAGCTATACTAGAGAATGTATCTCATGATGGCAAGGAACTCACTGGTTGCCTTGGAAGACATCAGAACCCAGGTGAAAACATGTGCTGGGCCCATCAGAAAATAGAACTCAGTCTCTAGTTTGTGGCCTCATATGGGATTTGGCTGCCTTCCTTCCCCCCTGCCCCCCCCCCAAAGGACCAGGTACAGGCAGGGGATTGTCTGCCTAGGACCAGACATTGGCTCCAGGAGACTAAGTGTCTGTATTTTGGGGGGGCATTTTGTTGTTGTTGTTGTTGCAGGGAATCGATTTCAGACAGAAGGACAGGGCATCGTGAGACAGAGTTCTAACATCTTTCACTCCTTTAACATCTTAGAAGGAAGGGAGGTTGCAGGAATTTAAGCCCTCAGATTCTTGGGATGGGAATTGTGACTCCTGCCTTTCTTTCAACCCTCACTAGGCCACGCAATAGAGGCTGGCTGGTTCCTGCTCCAGTATGCCCGCAAGAAAGGTGACGCCAAACTTCGTGCACACATCATCGACAAGTTTCTCTTGTTGCCTTTCCGCTCTGGATGGGACGCTGAGCATGGGGGCCTCTTCTACTTCCAGGATGTTGATGGTTTCTGCCCCACCCAGGTGGGAACTCCCAGAGAAACTGGCTGGAAGTCTGGCATATAGTAGGGGAACTCATATCCAGGTGTGGTAGCACAGTGCTTGGAGGATAGAGGCAGAGGCAGAGGCAGAAAGATCTCTGTGAGCTCGAAGCCAGCTTGCTATACATAGTGAATTCCAGGACAGCCAAGATAACATAGAGAGACCATGTCTCAAAACACAGCTAACAACAACAAAATTTGAACTCAGAGTTGAGTCTTCTCCAGCGCTTATCCTGTGAAAGCCATTAGAGAAGAGATTATGTGCAAATGCTGATACAAAGACACAGGTCCCCTTTGTCTGGTGCCAGTGGCTTAAAGGGTTCTTGGGTGATTCTCACTCTTTCACTTGCTGACAGACAGGAGTGAAATGACTCATCTGATCAGTTGTGTCCTGATCCTGCTGGACATCTGCAGAGGGTACTACACTAGCCATTGGTAGCAGCAATTTCCAAGAGGCTTAAAGATGATGTGACAAGGCAGACAACATTCTGAATCTTTCCTAGTACTTGTCCTTTAAAGGAGCTGCCTTGGGGCACAAATATGTCAGAAAGCTAGCCCTACTCTTACGCACTATTCAAACTCATTCCCTCATGTCTCATGATTAAAAACCAAGTCCTGAGCCAGACAGGCTGAGCCAGAATGGAGGATAAGAGTAAGTGTCTCAGCTGCCTATCTCTGCTCTGTTCTCAGCTGGAGTGGGACATGAAGCTGTGGTGGCCACACAATGAAGCCATGATTTCCTTCCTAATGGGTTACAGGGACAGTGGTGACCCAGCCTTGCTACAAATCTTCAATCAGGTGGCTGAGTACACCTTCAAGCATGTAAGTATTTTCTCCTCATTCGCTGGAAGCCCAGGTTGGGTGTGAAGGATATGGCAGACAGCAGGGGAGGGGGAAACGGTCTGTGTTAAGAGGGTTCCAGTAGTCCCTCCTAGCCCTACATCAAGTGTTGCCCACAGCCGCTCTGAGAGTTCCAAGACTGCCTTCTGTTTGGTAAACCAAGAAGCACTGCCTCAAGGAATCCACTTTTCTGGGTGTTCAGACTCCAATCAAGTAAACAAGCAAATGTAGAGACCAATGAGCAGTGGAAACAGAGCAGATGCAATGATACAGAACTTTCTTATAGATGGGTCACAGAACTTTCTTATAGATGGGTCAGAGAAGACCTTTTGAACAATGATCCAAAGCCCCAGAGGCCAGGGTATGTCAATTTGACAGAAGGGAAGCCAGGAGGGTCCAGCCAGGTGGGCTCCATGTAGCAGGAACATCCTTGATTTGCCAAGTCCAGCAGCCTGAGCCTGATTTTTTAATCCAACAGCTAGGATTTCAGACTGATAAATCAGCAGCTGGACATGCCCTGCCAAGTGTGTGTGTGTGTGTGTGTGTGTGTGTGTGTGTGTGAGAGAGAGAGAGAGAGAGAGAGAGAGAGAGAGAGAGAGAGAGAGAGAGTGAGCATAGGTAATACAGAGGATGACTTTAGGTAGTGTTCCTCAGGCATTGTATACCTGCTTTTTGAGATGGGGTCACTCACTAGCTATGTTGGCTAGCAGGTGAATCCTATCTCTGTTCTCCCAGTATGAGACTACAAGCATGCTTTTGTCTTTTTTTTTTCTTCCAGATGGGTTCTGGGAACAAACTCAGGTCCTCATGTTTGCAAGGCATTTTGTTTTGGTGGTGGTGTTGTTTTGGTTTTTTGTTTGTTTGTTTTGTTTTACAACACAGGGTTTCTCTGGGTAGCCCTGGCTGGGCTGTCTGGAAATTCACTCTGTAGACCAGGCTGGCTTTTAACTCAGAGATCCAACTGCCTCTGCCCCCGCCTCTGGAGTGCTGGGATTAAAGGTGTTCATCACCACCACCATCAGGCTAGTTTGCAAGGCACTTTTTTGACTCTTGTCTCAGTAGATGAGTTTCTGAGGCTGTAGTTCAGAGATAGAAATATGGCCTGTTACAAGTGTCTGCTTGTCTTAAGAAATGTACATGACCTGGGCATGGTGGTTCATAACTGAAATCCCAGCCCTTGGGTGGACGAAACTAGAGGATCACAGCAAGGAAGAGACCAGCCTGGTCCTCACAGTATGTCTGAGACCAACCAGATACATAGGAAAATCTTGTCTCAAACAAAGAAATAACAGTAAGAAAAATAGTTTTTATGGAGAGCCAAGAGCAAGGTAAGTTTTTTAGTACAGAAGGTAAAGAGAAGAGGGTATAAGGGCTGGTGAAGGAGACCAGTATCAGTCTTGAAGCAGGAAAGAAACCAAACCAGGGGCCTCCAGAGGGCAATATACTTAATGTAGGCAGTGTTCTTTAAGACTAGTCACTATTCTAGTGAGTACCCTGCAACTATAGTAGGGACTCCCATTCTTTGGCCTGTGACTTTGGTTCTAGGAGAAAAGGAGAGTTTGTGTGTGGTTATTGTTTTAGATGTCTCATATAACCCAAGCTGGCCTCAAAACTCATACGTGTGCTCTTCCTGCCTCCACCTTGACTCTGGAGTGGTGAGACGACAGTGTGTGCTGTTATATCTGGCTGGTTTGCACTAACTCTAACTGAAATCCAGCCTGGTTTTATTGTGATTAGAGGCAACAAAATCCAAGCCTTGTTTCTATCACAGAGTATCTAAACAGGCAGATAGAGCTCTCTGAGATACTCAGCACTAATTCCAAACAACAGGAGCCATTAGAGAGCATCCCTTCCTGACTGCTGAATATATTCGTTAAGGGAATGAATTAGAAGCCACCAATCTTAACCAACATGAAGTGAGAATGAATATGAGAATGAATATGAATATACTCCAAAATGGAGGTGACATTAAACAATTCCAAGAGCCGATTGTGGTGTATAGCTTTGTAGTCTTAGCATTTGGGAGGCCAAGGAAGAAGGACTGAGAGTTCAAAGCCTTCCTGGGTTACTCTATAAAATGAGAACAAAAAATATGAATTGCAGATGTTATAATCAACAGGTAAATCTGTGCAGTGATGGTGCATGCCTTTAATCCCAGCACACGGGAGGCAAACCAAATGGGTCTGTTTGAGGCCAATCTGGTCTACAGAGTGAGTTCCAGGATAGCCAGGGCTACACAGAGAAACCCTGTCTTGAAACACTAAAATGAAAACCAAAACCAAACAAAAACAAAACAAAACTCCAAATTAACGAACCCCCCCCAAAAGAAAACAAAAACAAAAACAAAAAAACAGGTAGATAGTCACTAAGTGATGTAACAACAGAGAAGGCCAAAATTCAGATGGCCAAGGAACAAACCACAGAAAATAATCTCAGAATTTTTTAGTTTTTTTTTTTTTTCTCCTTGCTCCCTACCCACACTATCATGAATCAGATAAACTAATTAAAAATGAGGACATGAGCCTGGTGGTGGCGGCTCATGCCTTTAATCCCTGTGCTTGGGAAACAGAGGCAGGCAGAACTCCATGAGTTCCCGGATGGATGACCAAGGTTTAAAAAATTAAAAAGAAAAAGACATGAGGTTTATTCTTTTAGCTTCAGCACTAGAGAAGCAGTGGTAAGATGATTCAGTTGAATTCCAGGCCAGCCTGAGCTGCATAGCAAGTTCCAGGGCAGTCAGGAACACAGGCAGAGAGAGACTCCTTCTCAAAATAAATATGTTATAAGGAAAGGGCTATTCAAAAGTTACAAAGATTACACAGAAAGCTACTTATCCCTCCCTTGAATACATCACCACCACTCTTTCTAAGACAGAGTCTGTACTGGTGTTGAACTTGCAGCAATCCTCTTGCCTCAGCCTCCTGATCACTGGGATTACAGGCATGAATCATTACACAACTTGAAATCCACAGCTCATGTGTCACAGTTTAAAGGAAGCACTTTGAAAGTGAACTTCTAAGAATGCCTTCTAAGAAGGGGTTCTGCATAACTATTTTATCAGTGAGAACAGAACGGGAAAGTCCTAGAATAAGGACCTGCGCTACATTTGGGGTTACTGTAAACAAACCCTCAGTGAGACAGGTATGGGATGGGAGAACATTGGGTCTGCCCAGCCAACTCAGCTGCTGTCCCCCACATCTGAAGTGTCAGATGCACTCACTGGACAGGGTCAGGATAAGTGAGACACACCTTCAGAACCCATGGTGAAGGCAGGCAGAAGACCGGGTTGGCCTGGACCTTATAGGAACATGTCATCCTCTACCTCCCGAGGACTGGGACTAAAGGCATGCCTCATCACACAAGGTTAGAGGAAAATCTGAGACCCTGTTGTAAAAACCCCAGTATGCAAAAAGCAAAAACAAAACCCAAAATCTTCACTATCCAAGGACAGGAGTTATTGTCTCTGCTTGAGGCCTGTGAAATAGAGGACATGAACTCCAGGGAAGTCACTTTTTGCAAAGTTTGCTGGTAGGTCAATCTCTAGGATTCTTTGTTTCTTGGGTTTTTTGTTTGTTTGTTTTATTTTGTTTTGATTTTTAAGTTTACATGATATAAAAATGAGTCTTTTTAAGTAGGCAATTCAAAGTATTAAGCACTACAATCAGATAAGGAGCTCCTGTTTTCTCAGCATTTCAACACACCGCCTACAGCCCCTTCCCCAGGGGGTTACAAGCTGAGAAAGCCAACTAACTGCCTACCATCCTCAGCTTTCACATTTTCCCAGGACATGGTCCCTTGAAACTAATGAAATCATGCCATTTGAACTCTGACCACTGGCGGCAGTGCAGAGGGGACAGCCTGCGCCCCTTCCTCAGCGGGTGACATTTGGGTGGGTCCTGCCAGACACTAGCTGTCACTGTTTCCTTTTTCTAGTTTCATGATCCCGAGAACGGCGAATGGTTCGGCTATCTGAACCGAGAGGGCAAGGTGGCCCTCAACTTTAAGGGAGGCCCATTTAAAGGTGAGCACGGAAGGAACGGGGAGAGACTGCAGGGGTCTGTGGCACCTGGCTCCCTGGGCCTTCCCAACACCGGCATCCACTCTCCTCACAGGCTGCTTCCACGTGCCGCGGTGCCTGGCCATGTGCGAGAAGATGTTGGGAGACCTGCTCCACCGTGGGAGCGCCCCTGCTGGCTCGAAATAAACCTGATGCTGCTCCCCATGCCTGTGTGCTTTTTACCTCCATGGGCCTGTGGGAGGGAACAGATATTCCCAGTGCTGCCTGCTTCATCTGGCCTTCAAAAGGCCCTCGATGGCGCCATCTCGATGTCACTTCACTGCGTGCATTGGCTCTGGGCAAGCTCACCAGCCTCTTACTTCCTTTGCAGGTGGGTCTGAGCTGCCTACCTCTTCCTCCACCGCCCAGTGGGATCCGGGTGCCAGCCCCAAACATCCCCAGCCTGTCTGCACCCCTTGGGCTCCTTGAGTCACCACATGTGCATGCTACAGAGAGGTCTGGGACTGTGGACCTTAGGGCGGCTATATCCCGCTTTAGACACCTGGCAATTATAGCATCCCTCCCTATCTCTGTCCCAGCCACCTCTTTGCTCCTAAATTACCTTGTCTTCTTGTGTTACCGTGTTTCTCTGAGGCTCTCCTATGTTCTCCCACCATTGGGTATTTGGATGTTTAACTCAGGCTGCAGTCTATGATTCTCGTTTCTGATTGAATCCAAGCACCGTGGGACCTAGGGCCCCTCGGCCACAGCGGACCAGACTCTCATTTTTGGTACTGATGGGATTCTTCAATTGCTGAATCATTATCTTTGCCATCATGGCCAAGCCCCTGTACCAGGCAGCCGGGGAGACCCCCACGGGGCCCCTCGCCCACTTGGCCACCTTCTGCTGCCACTGCTCCTAACAGTCCCCTCCCTGGCTCTCCTAGACATCATCTGCCCCATCCACCTCTTTAAGATGAAAAGGTGGGAGTAGCCTCTGGGTTCTAGCTCAACTGGTTGGGCCTTCCAATTTGGGCCTTTGCTTTCCTGTCCTAACAACTAGACCCTACCTGGGTGTGGGTGGCAGCCATATTTGGGAGCCCTAACAACAGCAGCCAAACTCAGCTGGGAAGTCCTCCAAATCACACTGTGTCAGCCAGTCATTGTATATGCTATTCACTGTCTCTCAGAGCTGAGCCGTTCCTCTCTTTCCCTCCTTGAGCCTCAAGGCTCCAGGTCTTTCATTTGCTGTTTCTGGAAACCCCCCAAGTTACCTTGGCCTCCAGCCCTGATCTAAACCCTCCTCCCTGTCCCTTTCTCCTGTGACACCTCCTCCCAAGCCTGTCCAGAGGCTTTGGAGTCCTTACACTCATACTGGCTTGGTCTCTTAGCCAGTTGATGGAAGCTCTCTTATAGATCAGATAACTGCCAGGTGGCTTATGTGGTGGTCCTGCAGGTGTGGGGACAACATCTTCACAATAGCTGATGGAAGCAGAAGGAGAGACCCACATCTAAGCACTGAGCTGAACTCCTGGAATCCAGTTGCAGAGAGGGAGGAGTGATGAACAAAGGGGTCAAGACCAGGCTGGAGAAACCCACAGAAACAGCTGACTTGAACAAGGGGGAGCATATGGACCCCAGACTGATATCTAGGAAACCAGAATGGGACTGATCCAGACCCCATGAATGTGGGTGTCAGGAGGTCAGGTTAATCTATGAGGCCTTTGGTGATGGAACAGTACCTAGCACATGAATGGACTTTGGGAGCCCATTTCCCATAGAGGGATACTCTCTCAGCCTAGTCACACAGAGGGGGGCCTAGACCTGCTCCAAAGGATATGACAGACTCTGAAGATCCCCATGGAAGGCTTCAACCTTTCTATGGAACAGAAGAGGAATAGGATGGGGGTTTGTGGGGGACATGGGAGAGGGGAACTGGGATTGATATGTAAAATAGGATTGTTTCTAATTTAAATAAATCTGGAGAAAAGTGTTGTGTAAAGTGAAAAAAAAGAGGGGGCTGAATTAATTGGCTTGACTAGAGTGCTCCAAATAGCTAAGGGTCAAATTGGGTCTACACTCACTCTATGACTTTTAGTAGCTCATACCCATTCTGTCCTTTGGAAGGGCTTACTTGCTACAAAGGGCACACCCATAGTTAATGCACCCCTTACAGCCAAGCTCTTGGAAGCCCTCCAGTTCCCTGCAGGAGTAGTCATAATTCACTGCTGAGGAAACCTGTCCTCCAAGACAGTGCCCTTAGGCAATGCCAGGGCTGACTCAGTAGCCCAGGGACTGGCCTCCAACTCCACTGGATATACAGGACATACTTTGCTTTTGACACCCCCTATCATCCCTGTTATCAAACACAGGAGAGGATGAGCTCCTGAATAAAGGGGCAACACAGATAAAGAATGGATGGTTCTGCTTAAATAACTGTGTCATCATCCTCCCCCAGAATCAGCACTCCCCATCATTTCAGATATCCCCCAAAACTTACATATTGGCCCCAAGGTTTTGTTCACTTCTTAGAGCCCATCCATCTTTGAGCCCATATTTTTCAGGTGTTCTCTTTGTGCTAGACATGTGCCAAAGCCAACTCACTGGAGCCATCCAGAGATGCCAGCCCTTGCATGAGCACCAAAAACACCAATTGGGCAAGGACTGGCAGGTTGACTTCACCCACATGCCCACTCATTCAAACATCCACTATCTCCTAATTCTTGTTGACACCTTTACAGGACGGGTAGGCATCCCCACCTCCATGGAAACAGGAGATGTGGTGGCTCACGTACTCCTTGAGCTCATTATCCCCAAGTTCAGTGTGCCACAGACAATCCAAATAGATAATGGCCTAGCTTTCACTATTATGAGCTCATGCCACAAATATAAATGTAACTTTTATATCTCCTGCCACCCGCAATCATCCAGAACTGTTGAGAGGGCCAACAGACTCATCAGACTAAAACCCACCAAGCTCTCTACTGAACTCAGGTTGTCTTGGCCCTCCCATCTCCCCATTGTCCTTACACACCTAGGGGCTGTCTCATGGTCTCTTGCAGGCCTAAGCTCTTTGAGCTCCCTTTTAGAGGGCTGTTCCTCCTTAACCAGCAGCTCCCATCCCAGTCCCCTCCACTGGTGGGGTTCTTACACTACCTTTCCCTCCCATGGCCCCTTCACCATTCATTGGCTAACAGCTATCTCCCTGCCCCCACATCAATGGACCCAATGGCTCCTGAGCACACCCCACACTCTTCAGGGAGCCGGGTACTCTAGAGCCCCAGTGGACAGGACCCTCTACTGTGATCTTCTCACCCATTCAGCTGCCAAGCTGCTGGGACATCAGTTCTGGTACCACCTATCCAGGCTCTTTTAGGCACCAACCCAGGGTGAGTGTTCTATGCAGCCACTGGGAGCCTCCATTTTCCCAGAATGTCCCAGTGAGGGGCCAGGAAGTTTAAGCCTATCTTACTCATCACTTCTGACTCTTTTGTCTCCTGGACTATATGTTTTCCCTCAAAGTGTTTGTGCCTTTTAATCTAAAGCTATTTCCTTTGCTAAGACACCTAAATTTAAATCTGTTCCAGCTGTCTTACAGATACCTGCATGATCCTGGGAAAAAAATGCTGCCACTGTATCAACAAGTCTGTCCAGGTTGAATCTAATATTGAGCCATTCCACAAATTGAAGAACTTTGCCAGAACATCCAGGCTGCATTCTTTCTGGTAGTATTCACTCTTACCATTTATAGGACCAGTGGTGGTAATCTATTTTTCTTTCTCCTAGAAACCTACCTTCCTCTAGGTAGGAAGCAGACAGATTTGAACTATTGCCCACACTTAAAAAAGTAGGAATGTTTGGTTGGAACCTCCAGCTTGTCCCTGCATGATCCAGAAAGTCAGATTCCACCCCTCCAAACCACACCCTTTCAGAGAATCTACAAGATGGAAAAGAAACCAAAAAGTGCAGTTCAGAAATCTTGGAGGCTGTGGCAGCTCCTCCCCTGAAGTTGCCAGAAGACCAACTCCCCAGCTAAAGTGCTCAACTTTTACCCATACTTGGGCACAAATCCAGCTTGTGTCTGACACATTATTATCCCTCCCCTACAGGCTACACAAGCTCCCTGTTTTAGTACCACCTCTAGAGGTCCTGGGTACATTTCCCCTGGATCCCTTGCCAAGGTTGTGCCAGAACATGCCTGCTTCATTTACACATCAAAGATTTTCTCTGTTCCGAGGGACCTTTGTGTTAGGAGACACAGACCTTCCCAAAGGCTTGTGCAAAGTCGTATGGTCACAATCCTGCCCTTCCCGACAGAACAGGAGGCCCAGAAATTTACAGTAAATAGGGATGGGACCGTGAGGCCTCTTAGTCACTGCACTCTTGGACTAACTGTGTCCTTCTGTCATGCAGCCCGAGGACCTGATGAGCATGCAGCACTGCAACCTCCTATGCCTCCCGGAGAACTAACAGATGAAATACTATTTCTACCATGGCCTCTCTTGGCCCCAGGTGATCAGGTTTTGCATTTTGTAAACACATAAGGGACAACAGGAGGGAAACATGAATCTGAGTGGGCTAAAAGCAGTGGGCAGTGAGGTGTACAGTGCCTTTGTACAGCAAGGGCATGGCTGATGTGTGCATGTAAGGACTGCAAGCTAGACAGTTGGAATTCCCACCTGTGTCTGTGCTCTTCCAAGAGGGGGGGAAAGTGTGGAGTAGGGAATCTGGTCCCTTTGCATTCCTGATCACCAATTTTCACAACTCACCAATTTTTACACCTTCCCACCATCCTACACAAGCAGGAAGCATGGCAGTGAGCTCTAGCCTGTTGCCTGCTGTGGCTGACTTTTCCTCTTTGTTACTGGCTCTCTTATATTGATGAGAACAGGAAGACTGTAGGGTATGTCTTGGCCAAAAATGAGCCATCCAGGCTGGGCGTCCGTGGCACACACCTTTAATCCCAGCACTTGGGAGGCAGAGGCAGGCCGATCTATGTGAGTTCAAGGCCAGCCTGGTCTCCTGAGCAAGTGCCAGGATAGGCTCCAAAGCTATAGAGAAACCCTGTCTCGAAAAACCAAGAAAAAAAAAAAAAGGAGCCATCCAGGAGGAAGAAAAGAACCTAATGCTAAGACTGGGGGTTGAGGAGCTGCGGGAAAAGCTCCTCAAGGAGAAAAAACAAGGGAATGGGAAGCCAATATCTGGTGAACGCACTGTGGATCAGTTTTAGAGGGGTTCTCACTCTTTTGCCCAGATTGCTCTCAAACTTGCATCAGTCTTCATGCTGAGCCTCCTGAATGCTGGGATTAACTATGCCCACCTTGCTGTATATTGTTTTTTTTTTTTTTTTAATTAACAGCTTGTCTGTAGGGTGGCTCTAAATTGACAGAAAGATCGAGCAGAGGGTACTGAGTATTTTCATACACCCGACCTCCACATTTGTTCTCTCACTACCAGGTATGGTGCACTTATTAGAAGTGAGGAACCAACACAGATTTATGTTTTCATTGTTGTGCTTCTGTGTGTTGTGCACACTCTGAGTTGGACAATGGAAGGGTATCTGTCCACCTTTAGAGTGTTACACCCCGCCAACAGCCTCCAACAACAAAGTCACCATTTCAGAAGGCAGCAGAGCTGAAATAGGAACTTACAGCTCTTTCAGCCTGGCTCCCTTCACTCAGTGCTTTGCATTCAGCACTATACTTTTTGTGACTTGGCAGCGGACGTTTTTGTTGTTAATCACAGGGCAATGTTCTGTGGACACTGCACATATATGGTGGGTGCAGCATGGGTCTTTTGGAAAGGCATGATTGGTTATTCTGATTTAGAAGGTTCTAGTTCTCCTCTGCCTGGATCTGGGCTGCCGTAAGGTCCATCACGATATCTGTGCACTTGATGTGCACAGGTGCCCCGTATATACTGGCTCTCTCCTCTAGGGAAAAGGATCCAGATGATGTGACCCACGGACGTATCACCTCACTGGTGAGTAGAGAGAGCTACTGAGGGTTTGACAGAGGTGGACTGGAGGTAATCAAAGGTAGCCTCCAAGGTCCCACTCCTACCCATCCTTCTTCTCTGAGGCTCTGAAGCCTTCTCACTCATGCCTTGGCCTGAAACAGAAGCTGATGGACCAGGCCTCTTAGCATGATAGGAAACTTCAATGCCAAATACATCTCCCTGCATGTCAGAAAGAGGTGGAAGAGGAGCAAGTAACCAGTTGACAGAGAGTTCGAGGTTTACTGACTTCAGAAGAAGATGGGAAGGACCAGGAAGAAAGGCAGGACCTGGATATGGCCAGCCAGCCTGCCTAGCCCAGTTTATGAAGCTTAGCAGTGCCATATTCCCCTTTAGTCACTGGACAACCCTGACTCTCTGTTCCAACACCCTCAACTTTTAGTAAGGAGATCAAGATTTTTTAAGTGACATGATCCATCCATTTGACTTAGGTGGACTGAGATATAGGTGGAGGGATTCCAGACATTGCTAAGAGGACTTCTATATACCCAACGGCTCTTCATTGACAAGCTAACATGGAGAAAGCACCTACTTTCCCTGTGTGTGGTAGAGGAGAGGTCCAATACATCTTGCTGGGTAGAGGAAGGGTGGATTGGTACTAGTGAGGCTGGGGAAGGGCACTGTGGTAAAGAACACACTAGATTTCTTACTGCTGGTCGGGGGAATAAAGGGAGAGAGATTAGGGCATGAGCCAGGGGCGAGAAGGGACAGGCACCAGTACTCATTGGGTGAGAGCCGATGAAAGAGGATGGCGGAGAAAAGGGCCATGAGCAGAAGCAATGAGGGATCTACATCTCCGGATATCAGGATGATTGACAGCAGGTCTACTTGGGACACAGTCATCTGCATAAGATTAGGATTGAAGAGAGACTCTGGAAGTGCCCACTGCCACTTAAACGTGGGACTGAAGTGAACTGATTGGAGGACTCACTCAGTCACACTGGGCTGTGAGGGCGTAGAGTGAAAATGAGATTGTTGTGTGATATTTTGAGATTGTTGTGTGATATTTTGATTGAATTCTGACAATAACGTTTGCTTTGAGTCAGAGGGTTGAGGTAGCCACTAGCTGACCAAAATTAACCAAAGAGGTATTGGAGAATTGAGGACAGGCAGGAGACAAGAAGTAGTAAGGCAGGGCTGAGGGAAGATCTCAGCCCTTGGGAGTAAGAAGGAACAGATGAGAGAAGAGTTCACGGTGGATTCTCCATTGCTTCTCTGGTCTTTCAGATTCTTACCCTGATATCTGACTCCCAGGTTTTAATGAGAAAGAAAAATTAGATGACCGCTTTACCTGGCATGCAACTGGAGAAATGAAATCACAAGATAGCCAGTTGCCTCTGGCTGTGCAGCTGACAGAGCCGCCAAGCTGAAATTGCAGTGCCACCCCCACCCCGCCCCCTGCGCTGGCTTCTCCCTTCCTGCTCCAAACTCAGTAAGTAAGTCTGTGGTTTCCTTGTTGCAGCCTCGTTACAACAGCCCAAAACTGCAGGCCAAACTCCACAGGGCCCCGAAGTCCACAGGTGCCTGGGCTCCAAATACCAGAGTTAGCTGCCCACAACGGGCCAGCTATGCTGTCAGACAGTTCCGGTCCCACATGCTTCTTCAGCACGTCCCTCTGTGCTCACTGGCTCCTCAGCTCCTCCCTGTGGTTGTAGGCTTCTTCTGGACTCCCTCATTGGATGGCTGACACATTAGCTTAGCTGCCTTGACTCCTGATTTTTGCTTCTATTGTTGTTACAAGCACCTCACACTTTGAGAGCACAGCCTTACTCCAGAAGCTGCTGCCCCCCTCAGCCAGGTTTTGCCCCATCTGTTCTCTGCCAAGCTGTGCTACCCAGTGACAGCCAGCCTCACACTTCACTATCATGGATCTGCAGGTTTGGTGAGATAGCTGGGAATTCTTAAATAGGGGAAAATAGTTTAAAAAATAGGGTGTTTTCCATATTAAAATGGGAAACACCATTACAATAGAGGGAATTATGCCTATGAATTAATGCACAGTGGATGGTTTGAAAATGGAACAATTAAATGAAACAACAACTAACTTACCTGGGATTTGAAAAATTTCAGTTATAATCATTGCCAATTTGGTATTCATGTTTTATTCCCTAAAAATGTTGTTTGATCTTGGTGCCACATATGAAAAACGGACTCATAAGATACAATCCTTAGAAAGATATACTAATGAAACTAAGAAAAATATTCATACACAGAGGAATCTAGCATAAGTTACCACACCATTGCATTGTGAAACTGAAGAGAAGCAGCCCAAGGTTATTAAAAAAACAGTCTTTTTTATTCATTTACCATTCAAGAACAGCCACCAGATGATAGGCATCTCCAAGGCTATTCTGAAGTTAAGTAGGATCCTATAGAAACATTAGATTTGAAGAGTTTTAAGGAAGCAATAATTTCTTATCATACACATTCACCTTTTGTGAACCAGATGTTAAATTCATGGGCCACTGAGAGGAGATTTATTCCACAAGATTCGAAAGATTTAATTACAGCAGAATTGGAAGCTGGTCCTCCGTTACAGTGCAGAACGTGGTAGAAAGACAAAGCTAGGGCCATTAAATGATGAGGTAGGGTTAGAGGATGAGATTTTCCAAGATCAAATCCTCAGCTAGGGCCATTATGTTGATGTGGAAAGGTGAATTACATATGATGGTCACACCTTGGCCTTATGCCATGCAGGAGTTTGAATGCTCGGGAAAAGACTGAAGAATCAGGAAAGAGGACTGAGACATTTACTAAAATTATGCAAGGCCCAAAAGAATCCTTCACTGTTTTTTTAAATTTTATTTTATAACTGTAATTAGACCACTTTTAAATTAGAAACAAGGTTATTTTACATGTCAATCCCAGTTCCCTCTCCCTCCCCTCCTCCACGCCCCCCATCCTATCCCAAACCTTTTCTGCTCCTCAGGAAGGGTGAGGCCTTCCATGGGGGATCTTTAAAGTCTGTCATATCATTTGGAGCATGGTGTAGACCCTCCCAAGTGTTTCTAGGATGAGAGAGTATCTCTCTATGTGGTTTGGGCTCCCAAAGGCCATTGGTATACTAGGAGTAAAAACTAATCCACTACTAGAGGCCGCATAGATTACCCAGACCTTCAAACTGACATCCTTGTTCGGGGGTCTAGAACAGTCCTATGCTGGTTTCCCAGCTGTCAGTCTGGGGTCCATGAGCTCCCCCTTGTTCAGCCCAGCTGTTTCTGTGGGTTTCACCAGCCTGGTCTTGACCCCTTTGTTCATTACTCCTCCCTCTCTGCAACTGGATTCCAGAGTTCAGCTCAGTGTTTAGCTGTGGATCTCTGCTTCTACTTCCATCAGCTACTGGATGAAGGCTCTAAGATGGAATTTAAGGTAGTCATCAATCTCATTATCAGAGAAGGTCAATTAAGGTAGCCTCTCAACTATTGCTTAGATTGTTAGTTGGGATCAAACTTGTAGATCTCTGGACATTTCCCTAGTGCCAGAATTCTCCTTAAACTTATAATGGCTCCCTCTATTATTGTATCTCTTTTCTTGCTCTCCTCTACTCTTCCCCTGACTGAATCTTCCTGCTCCCTCCACTCCTCTTCCCTCTTCTCTTTCTCCTAACTCCCCCTCCCCTCCCCTCATACTCCCAATTTGCTCAGGCGTTCTTGTCAAATTCCCCTTCTCTGGGGATCATGTATGTCTCTCTTAGGGTCCTCCTTGCTTCCTGGCTTCTCTGGTGGTGTGGATTGTAGGCTGCTATTTCTTTGCTCTAGATCTAAAATCCATATATGAGTGAGTACATACTATGTTTGTCATTTTGTGAATGGGCTAACTCACTCAGGATGGTTTCTTCTAGTTCCATCCATTTGCCTGTGAATTTCAAGATTCTATTGTTTTTTTCCCCTCACTGAGTGGTACTCCATTGTATAAATGTACCACACTTTCTTTATCCATTCTTCAGTTGAGGGGCATCTAGGATGCTTTCAGGTTTGGGGAATTACCAATAATGCTGCTATGAACATAGTTCAACAGATATCCTTGTTGTATGAGTGTGCATCTTTTGGATATACGCCTAAGAGTGGAATTGCTGAATCTTGTGGTAGACTGATTCCCATTTTCCTGAGAAACCACCATACTGATTTCCAAAGTGACTGCATGAGTTGGCACTCCCACCAGCAGTGAAGGAGTGTTCCCCTTTCTCCACATTCTCTCCAGCATAAACTGTCATTGGTGTTTTTGATTTTAGCCATTCTGACAGGAGTAAGATTGTCTCAGAGTTGTTTTGATTTGCATTTTCCTGATGGCTAAGGATGTTGAACACTTTCTTATGTGTTTTTCAGCCATTTTAGATTCCACTGTTTTGTTGACCGTGTTCTCTGCTTTACAGAAGTTTCTCAGTTTTAGGAAGTCGCATTTATTAATTGTTGATCTCTGTATCTGTGCTACTGGTGTTATGTTCAGGAAACAGTCTCCTGTACCAATTTCTTCAAGGGTACCACCTCAAGACTCATAAAGAAACAAGAAAGAGTACTACAGACCAATATCGCTCATGAATATTGATGCAAAATTACTCAATAAAATACTGCCTTCACTAATTTTTACAAAGATCTATTTCAGCTCTAAATGGAATATCTTAAGAAGTCAGATGTGTATTAATGGAATCTTTGGCTTTTGAAAAATGCCAATTCAGGATGTAAAGGGGTTGTTAGGCCATTAAGATTAGTACCCAGAGATGAGTGGATTAGAAATACAGGTGATATTTGATCATATGCTTATGATGATACTTAAATAGGAAAAGTGACTTCAAAAATCTTTAAGAAAAGTCAAAATGTTAGATGTTTTAGTTGTAATTAACCATAGGATTAGAAAAGAAACTGTAGGCAAGGTGTTCATAGGTACAATTTTTTTTTTTTTTTAGAGAGAACCCAAACAGAAAGCCCCAGCCTTCTGGAATGTGCAGAAGGTATGACAAAGGCCAACACTGGACTAATGAATAAAGATTGACATGAAACAGACCAGGTAAGGCTTTGCTATTGGGAAATGTTGTAGGGTTCCTCTCCCGGGTCCCCAAAGCAAATTTGGTTCAGTCATTCAATATGAGCATTGAGGAAACTGCTCCACAGAGAAATCCAAAGACTTAACGACTGTTATGAAAAAAAATGCTGCTTTGAATCACAGAATAGCTTTAGAAGATAAAACAAAATTTTCAGGAGAAACAATAAATGTTCAAAGACAAAAGTTAAAAATATGAATAAATTGCATTGTAATTGAGTGTTTTGAAGACATAGGGATAGATACACCAATAATTGCACCAAAATCTTGGCATCGAAATTGGATTCTTCAGGAGGAAAATGTTCAGCTTTTAGGGACTGTAACAAAGCATGAGATGGTCAAATGTATAAGACTGGACAGACAGAAAGGAAAATTGAAGCCATATGTGGCTAACATAGCAATGAATTTATGGGGACGTGATTTGTTACAGCAATGGAATATCCAGATTAACAATACTCCAATCTCAGAAACAAACCCATAAACTAACATATATTTTGGGAAAAAAATGTTAAAAGGTATTATAAAGAACAATCACTGACCACTCAGGTTATACATTAACTGGTCACAACGTCTGTTGATCTTTCAAAGTTATCAGTAGCCCTATTTTTAGAATACTTAACAGACAAAACTGAGTGGGTTAAGCAATGGTGTTTAATAACTGAAAAACTGCAGGCCTTAGAACAGCTGGTAAAGGAGCAATTAAATTCTCAACATATCAAAGAATGGACTATTCTTTGGAATTCTCCTAAACTTGTCATTAAAAAGAAATCTGGAAAATGGAGGATGGTAACGAACTTAAGCACTACTAATAAGGTCATTAAACCAGTGGGCTATTTACATTTTAGAATTCCATTGCCTTCTCTATTACCTAAAGAATTGTCTATTGTAGTGATTGATTTAAAGACTGTTTTTTGTTGTTGTTTGGTTTTTTTTCTATACCTTGGAAGACCAGAAAAGAGAAAAACTTGCCTTCATCATGCCTAGCTATAATAACTCCTGACCTGTTAAAAGATATCATTGTAAAGTTCTTGCACAAGGAATGTTGTACAGCACTACCTTGTGTCAATATTTTGTATAAGAGCCATTGAAGACAATTTGTAATCAGTTTCCTCCATCTATAATTAACCAGTATATGGATGGTAACTTACTAGCAGACACAGCTGCAGATACCTTGGAGACAATGTTTGAAGAAGTAAAGAAAATTTTGCCTTAATAGGGATTACAAATTGTTCCTGAAAAACTACAAACAGAGGATTCTATTAATTACCTACAATAGAACATATGTTTACAAAAAATTGAACCACAGAATGTACAAATGAGGAGAGATTAATTGCAAACTCTTAATGATTTTCAAAATTCCTGGGGGACCCCACAATGACAATTCTACCTAGATTTTGGTAACACCACTAAGTGGCACTACCACTGACCACTACCCAATGATCAGCTTTAGATCACAAACTTTAGATCAGAACAATTCATAAAGAATAATTAGATAAATACTTTACTCTTGAAATGACAAACAAACAAACAAAATTTCTATGACAAGCCACTAAAGGAAGGAATGGTGTACTCTCACTCACAGTTTCTACCTTCTCTATATCATGGAAGGTAAACATTGCACAAAATCTTAAGAGTTGAAGAGTTGGGTGGTTATTGTATCAAAAGTTAGGAAATAAAGGAATGCAAAAGCTCAGCCCATTTTTGTTTGTTTGTTTTTATTCTGCCCTGGCCCTGAAAACATGTGTTCCTTCTACTCCTATTTCAGATGTGTTTCCCACCTCAGTTCACCCCACCTGTGTGAACTCTCACAGGGCAACACAATGCTTGTTTCCTAGCTAATTCTGGCTCCTATAAAATTAACAATATTAATCATCATGTAAGATGAAATCCAACCCACATATCTGGTGTTTAATTTAAAATGTCTATGTTGAAAGTATAAATATAGGCTCTAAATACAAATATATTCATGATTACAAATAGTTCATATGAATTTCATATATTTCATTGAAATATATTTCTACCACTAGTCTAAAATAAATATGTATTAACTTCATTAAATATATATATATATATATAACTGTTTTAAAATTTTGAAGAACTTGAATTTATATCTGCATATAAATTATAGTAAAAGATAAATCAAACAAAATATTTCATTTTTTTGACTTTCCTAATTGATGCCAGGCAGAAAACACATGTGTATTCCCTTGAATTTCCATCTTGATTGGAATCACTTAGTACTTGGTCTGCGTTGTATTTTTTTCTGCTCCATTGTTGCTGTTGGGATTCTACAATTGCACCCTGTGTTCCTCAGTGGATGTAAAGGGCACCACCAGTAAACTCTTTAAGAGAATATGTACATATAAGTAATACATTCAACTGAAGGGGATTCCATAAAGAAAGCTTTAGTTGAAACCACATCTTCAAACAATTCTAAATGTCTGAGAAAATAAACAAAGTGGCCAAACTCTGAGCAATTCTAGTTAATTAGACATCTGTTGAAAGCACAGCAGAGTCGAATACAATATGTTTCAAATATTTTGCATAATGTAGATGACAGAAACTTTAATAAAGCAAGCAACAAGGGTAATAAGGCTACTATTTTATTGACAATTAAGTATGAATAGTTGTTCTTGTAAGGAAAGCAATTCAGAAAATCAGTCATAAGCAAGCAGAGAGCATCTATGAAAATAGAATTTTAAGTAAAAGGAACAGAAAATAATAATTAACTTCAAGAAACCAATGCTCTTATAGTAATTCAAAGAAATGTTTATTTCATTGCACAATATGAAGCTGAAAAAATTATGCAATGTGGTTATTACAAACCTAATTTAAAATAGTATGAGAACAAAATAAGTATTCTACATACACATATCCCTGGAAAACATATATGGTATGCATATACATAAATACAAGCTCTAGAATGGATAGCTTATTCCCATATTTTTATCTGTGCTGTATGTATATGTACACATGTGCTCTCACACCTATCTATACAGATATAGATTTCCACCCCATGTTAAACATGTATAATAGTCTATTCAACAAGAGAAACATAATGTATAAATACATAGTTGTATTTAAAATATTAACATATTCTATGATGTAGAGATTCACTTATTTTTCATGTGACATAATGCTAGAACTTTCTACATAAGCATCATTCAAATAGGATGTCTGTTGGACAAATAAGTGTGTTGTGATGACGAGACTGTGGATTATTGTGACATTGACCTTGGGAATTCCTGACTATGCTGCAGACCAGATACCAATTGCTGAGCACATGAGGTGTCTTAGGATTTTCTAAAGTGATTCTCTTGACTCTCTGAGATTTCACTTTGTTTTTTCCCCACAATTTACCTAATTATATTTTCATTTCTTTGCTGAGTTGATATTCTTCAACTTCAAAATTTTTAGCATGACAATATTTTCATAGGGTGAAACATACACAAACTTTTTGTTTACTTGTTCTCTAGGCTCAGTGAAAGGTACCATCTCAAGGCCATTGCAGATAAGTCAATAGAAATGAAACACTAATATAGCCCCATAGTGACTACCAAGAATTGCAAGTGCTGGGCGTTAGTGGCGCACGCCTTTAATCCCAGTACTCAGGAGGCAGAGGCAGGCAGATCTCTGTGAGTTCAAGGCCAGCCTGGTCTCCAGAGCGAGTGCCAGGATAGGCTCCCAAGCTACACAGAGAAACCACGTCTTGAAAAACCAATAAAATAAAATAAAATAAAAAATAAAAAAATTTGCAAGGGAATGAATCCATTGTCTTTTTTTTTCTAACTACTTTCATTTTTGGATTTAAGAGATCAGAAATTCAGAAAAAATGTATAAGCAAATATAATGTAATAAAATATAAATGTTAAAAATTCTATGTCATACAAATTCTTACATAAAAATAATCCATATTTACTAGCACTAAAATTAAACTATATATATATATATATATATATATATATATAGAGAGAGAGAGAGAGAAGAGAGAGAACCAACATGCATAAGAACATGTGAATTAAGTTATGACAAGCAAAGTCAGAATTAAAATATATAAGGACAATAGTAATAGGGATAAATAATAATAATAATAATAATAATAATAATAATAATAGGGATAAAATAACCTCTATCACAAGACAACAAAGGTATATATTCAGGAAGTCATTTTTGTACTCTATCATAAGTACCTAAGTTACTTACACACTTACAATAGGTACCAATTTGTCATTTACCAAAAATACATTAGTAAAAGTCAAATCATAGCAATGTCCATTCATACTTATTTTCCAATTTTTAATTCCTTAACAATTTGTTACATGTGAATATAGTTAATGTTGGTAGTTTTCCCACATAACCAGGCACTCAGCAGAGTCTCTCAAACCTCTTCTCCTCCCAATGGAAACCTTCTCAACAATCCTCTGCCTGTGCAGTTCTATGGATTTGTTTTGTTTTGTTTTGTTTTCACATGAAACTGAGTGAGATTAAATAGTTTCTTACATGAGCATGAATGAGGAGTTATTTATCTGAGCTTTTTTGAATATGGAAAAATTCATTCTTGTTTTAGTTCTTTCATATTTTCTTTAACTACTCTAAGCTCAATAAATATGAGCTTTCCATATCCCTTAAAATATGTTTATACTATATATTTTTATTCACATCATGCTTCAGATATGATCTATTTTAATAACACTTTCATTTTTAAACCTCTGTTTGATAACTGCATAGTTTATTTCATCATTATTACCATCACTCTCTAAATTTTGCATCACATTTAATCTCATAATCTTCATTTTACACACTAAATTTCTTTCTTCCAGTCTATTCTGCTTATTAAAACATTCTATTTAAATATCTCTTAATATTACTACCACAATATGGATCATAAAATACAAGTTAGTATACTGAAATATCTTTATCTCCATGTGTCTTCCTTTATTCAGACAAAAATATTACTGATATATTTCCTGGGCTAATCACATATGTGACAGTATCTCGAGATAAAGTTTATCTTAGTTTCATATGTTTATGTGGTAAATGTCAAGTTCTTCACATCCTTTCTGCTCTTCTGCCCACACATAACTGTACCTCATGCAATGTATGATGACTCCCTCATTGTGCACCAGGAGACTGAAGACACACATTCCTCTGCCTTCAAGTGAGAATACTAGACAAAATAATCAAGCCAGGCAAGTCTCATTCTCTTGCCTTATTGCCTCATTTCCACATGGCCTCAGAAGGCTAGCTGTGAAGTTCCTGGAATTATTCCCATCATATTTTCATCCCCAATAAATGTGGACCATGAATCAAATAGTAAAGGAATTTAGTGCCATAGAAAGCACATTTTGTGTTGTCTCAGTTTCACAAGTCTCATAAGGTTATTATTGATAACAAATCCTTCATCACTCTATTAAACATAAAAAGGTAATCTCTCAAGATAAATCAGAAAGGACTCACTCAAGCCTCATACACACAAAGTGTCACAATGATTTCAAAAGCCTCTCACACATCTTCACTGACGTCATACATATTTCTAGTAGCACTCACAAAACAACAATGTTGATGTGATATCTAGCAGTCACAATCAGTATCATCTATATTATGAAAACACACTATTTATATAGAAAGTGTATGATAATGTACAATTAAGCAAAACATCCAAAGGTTTGCAATGCTTTCTTATCTAAAATGCTAGGCTCATCTGTTGATGAAGCTCCAACCCTCCAACCACTAACTGCTCTTATACATTATTCTGGTTACAGCATTTATGGTGACTCCCACCCTTCTGTTTATTCAAAAATAACACTGTCCTTTCTCACCTAGATGGCCTTTCTTCCTTCTTTATTTAAATGTATCCTTGTCACTGTTTAAACACAATGAAATTTAATTATTCACAATAAGAAAATATCACAGGCAAGCTTATTTTATTTTAGTTTGTCAGTCCATTTCTCTCTTTCACTAATATATATATATATATATATATAATATATATATATATATATCCTTCAATTCTTATAAAATAGATAATATCCATTCCCTTTTTCTATGTCACCTTTATTAATATAACCTTTTAATGCATGTTTCTTCCAAGGAACCATGAAGTGGAATGATGTACCAAAGTATCAAACAAACCTAACTTTCTACTTTTTTCCTTTACAGAAATATATTTTTCTCTCATTAAAGAAAAAAGACTGAATATTTCCATGAACTTTGATTATATATTTATTTCAATACACATAATAAAGAACAATTGAAAAATGAAATGAAATATTAATGAAACATTTCATTAGAAATAAGAAACATAATGAATATCACTTGAATGATATGTCTGGCATTTTGAGTAGTCATATTCAGCATGTCCTTTCAGAAATATATACACCATGTAACAAACACCTAATAACATGTATTTTGTGTTTGCAGAGAGGAACCTCAGTGAAGCCTATTTTATGTTCAATAATATGGTCTCATTAACTTTAATTTGTGAGAACATGCATTTCCATTTCTTAGTATTTTATTATAATAAACAAATGTACACATCATTAACTCTGTGACAAATTTTGCCCTATAATCTTTGGGGTAGGATTGGTGATTTACATTTTGGACACAAACTGGAGGTCCCAAAGTGTACTAACTTAGGTAAACACAAAATGCTGTTGACAGTTTGGTCTAAACAGCTCCAGGAAAGCCCTAAGCAACTATTCCCACAGCAGTGGATATAATTCTTGGCACATAACAGAGCTCCACTTTTAAGGTGTTTTGTAAAATGGAAGTGAAGACTACAGGGACCTGGAGGAATATCCTAGTTTCTGACACAACAGATTAAATGCCTGTTATCTACAAGAGTTGGAAGAAAGCAGAATTTCTGTCACATTTTCAATGTCACAACCCTGGGCAACTCAAAGCGGTTAAGCACTCCAGATGGGCACCTGGGATACATCGATGGAACACTACCAAAGAAAAAGAGTCTGGTCTCAACAAGAAGGCATTACAAAGGGAAAAATCTGCCACCAAACAGTTTACAAGCTTGCTCAAACAAACAAGAAATCTGTTGAAAATACCCAGGTTATAGGGAAACCTAGTAAAAAAGACATCTGTGGTTTGAAAATTTTGGACAATATAGAAGCGTATCACTGTTAGGATAAGTTAGCATGGTATTACAGGTCATTTTTTTGTTTATTTGAGTAAATTTTTAAAAAGGGTAATAGTGAAGAAAAATAGGCAGTAATAAAGTATCATTTTGGTATTGATTTACTTTCACATGGCTCTGATAAATGCCCTAACAAAATTCCACTTTACATTCCTAACCTGGTGGCAAGTCAAGATGGCAGAACTTTAAATAATAAATCATAGTCACAATCAAATACAAAGAAAGGATGGATGCAAGCACATTGACGCTCAGCTAACTGCAGATGTTTCACTTAGTCCCAGGCCAAATTCATAAAATTGTGCCATTCAATCACGGTGGGTCTTCCGACCTAATTCACTCAAGTGAGGAAATATGTTTCAGACACCTCCACAAAACAATTTAGTAAGGCAGTTACTCTTGTGGTATCATCTCAGGTGACTCTAGATTGTGGCAAGTTGACTAAACTAACCATCCCAGATGTCTACAAATTATATTTTATCTATGTGATACAGACTTACCAACTCAAACCAATGCAAGTGCAATCAAGTTTATCTTCTGAAAAATAACTCACAAATATGACCAAACACATGAAGTCTCCAATGTTAGCTTAAAAGATCAGTTTTAAAACTCTTTGCCAGTATTGATATCAAACCAAATAAAATTTTAAAAATATGACTACCATGAGAGAAAGCATTCACTGTAAATCAAAGTTTGAGAGATGAGTCTACATGGAATAAGTAAAGGCTTCGGGATAAAGAAGAGTGATAGAGGCATGAACATTAACTCCCTGCTTTTTCAGCCTGATATTGAAGAAAGAAATTACTACAGATAAAATGAAACAGGCCCTGCTATGTGGAAGAGATAGACTGACCCAAGTTTTAGAAAAGATATTGATGTCTCTTCTTCCATATTGAAGAAATTTCACAGCAATGGAGGGAATGAGGAGAAATAGAGGAAAATTTCTAAAGCAGTTGCTTAGAGCTGCTTTTTCCACTAACGTCATCACAAAGTAAAAGAACAGAATCAAGAAAAACATGTAATGACTTGCAAAACTTAAGAAAAGCAGAACAAGCAAAACCACAAAGAAGTAAACGTTAACTAGGCATGAGACGCTATAGGGAGTCTACTGCTCAGCCTGAGGACTTAAACTTCAGACAAGTTTGCAGTGATATATCTGTATCATTTGCTATTAAACCTTACAGTATATGTTAGGAATGTACAAAATTTGTTAGAGTGGCTTGAAAATCTAATTGGGCCAATTCATAACACAAAAGCATTTGAAAGTGAGCCACCTGTTTTCAATTAAAAAATCAATAATGGACAGAAGTTGTATTTTTATTAATTCTTGGGGAATTTCATATACCCTTTTGCTCATGCTCACATTTCAGGCCTCCCAATCCACCCCATGCCATTATCCTTGCAACTTCACATCCTCCATTTTTAAATTTAGTAACCAACAATTTTTTGAGCAATTCACATACTTTTGTGTATGGGACTGTCAACTGGGACATTGGAGGCTTTCCGGGAGCATATTCTTAAAGAGGACTGACCCTTCTTGGACCAGAAGCTTTTATCTGTCACTCTTCAGCTAGGATCAGAGACACATGGAGCCTTTCCCACTGTAAGCTAGATTTTTGACGGGCTTGTTCAGGTGTGTATCTTCTGCAGGCAATGAAACCTGCTTTTAGTTCATGATTGCCGCGGTCCTGTCATGTCTAGAAGATATTGCTTCACTGTGGTCATTCCTGATAATATTTCTGTCTTCTCTTTTACAATGGTCTGAGTCTTGTGGGTGTGATATAAATATTCATAAATGTGCATACTTTTTCTGCATTTTGATCCTTGTGTATTTGTGCAGTTACCACCACCTACCACACAATGAGTTTCAGCTAGGAGATCTTCACCAAACTATGGGTAGAAAGACCTGGACTTAGAGGACAATTTGATACTATATCCCCAGTAAAAGTAGGTTCATACCTGGGGCCCGAGAGATCCCCAAATATTAGTTCTCAGCTAGATTTGCAATAAAAGTCATGTATTTTATCCTGTAGACTATGGAGACTTTTGAAGTTGGACTAAATATATTTTTCATTATTTCGTGGCAAGGGAATGGAATGTTTTGGTTTGAGTAGATATTTCCCATAAGCACATAGAAAGCAGCACTATTGGGAGGCGTGTCCTTGTGGGAGGAAGTGTGTCACTGTGGAGGTGGGCTTTGAGGTATTACATGCCCAGTGTGACCATCTTCTCTGCTGTTGCCTCTGGATCAAAGTGTAGAACTCTCAGCTCCTTCTCCAGCACCCCGTCTGCCTGCCCGTCACCATGCCCATCAGGAAATTGTAAGCCAAGACTAATTAATTTTTTTTGTAAGTGTTGCCATGGCCATGGTGTCTCTTCACAGCACTAAAACCCTACTAAGACAAGAAAGACAAGACAGAAAACATACCTTTAGCCAAAGAACAACAACAACAAAATGTAGCCATTTCAGAGCTGGGGAACTTTGCCAATTCAGCAATATTGCAAATTGTAAAACATTCTAACATTTTAAGATAAATATAATGTATAGTTCGATTTTAGACACTGAGGTTTTTGAGACATAGGCTACTTTAAAAAAATGCAAATACTATACTAATTACCAAAGGACAATATAGCATTTATATGGCCCAATTTGCATTTAAGATGCAATTCTTTTATATAAAACAGTGTAGCATGTACAAATGTTATCATGTTTATCAACCAATTGGGTGTGTAACATTCTTTTCTTATCACTGATTTCTCTCATTTATTCTTAGAATTTTCACTACTGAAAGTAGCAAGCATGGTATCATTAAGCTCATCTCGGCTCTGCAACATATGGCCGGATAAACGCCATCTGGTCAACAAATCCTGAATGAAAAACTTCCCTGGCACAGCATTTGTGGAATATTGGCTGCTTGGCTAAACGATATTAAGCTAGGCTATGTTTAAAATGCCCTATCAGTTAGTTGAATGTTGTAACACAGCATTACATTTAGCCTTATTAAAATTTTCTAATTCAAAATACTGGAAGACTTTGAATACAAATGACAGAAATCTAAAGTGGGTCAACTCATTGTTTACCGTCTTGATATATGGAATATGTATAGGGCGTGTTAGCATTTGCTATATTCCAATTATTCATAATACCCATGAAACAAACAGGGCAATTGTATATATGCTATTGCTCATCAGAATAATAGTAAGCTAGAGAATATAGTTTCCTCAAAATAATAATTTCCAGAAAGCTGTTTGTGGACAATGTTATTCTTGAGACCACAAAATTGAACACACATTTATACATTGAATGTGATATGTATTACAAATTATATGTATTCTAGAAAACAGTGAGATTGTTGAGTTTCAGTTATTTTAAATAATAAAATAGTCTATAAATAAATACCAATAATTCTTGCATTGCTTATTACCAGGAATTCTTGTCAATCATAACTTAGTCCTCACTTTCCATAGTTTTGTAGGAACATCCATTTATATCCTATTGCCTTGAACCTAAGAAGTCAACATGTTCAGACTAATATTCTTCTAGCTAAAATGGAACACATTCTTTGAAAATAATGTACAAAAATATAAATGAAAACAGTTAGAGAAATGCATTTTTCCCAGGCATTCTGCCTATAACCAAGAGTAATTTGAATTCTCACTTCCCTTCTGCTGGTCTTTCTGTATAGCTTTCTTTACATGCCCTGGGTGTCACAAACTGCATCTACTTGCTCCATGGTTTTCTACATTACCAATATTGAAAAAATAATTTCTTTCAATATCCTGTACTGGAATTTCTTTACATTAATGAGCCATTGTTTCATTTTGAATCTTATGATAAATTCATATAATAATATATTTTAGTAGGTCTGTTATAATATTTATGTCTAGTACCATTTGACCAAAATTTTTATTGTAATTAGAACTACATATGTATATCTAAGCATATAGAATTTTAGGTACTGTATAAAATTGTGGTAAATAAATAATAATCCAATGTTGTTTTTCCAAAACTTCTCAGTGTCATTTTACCCTTATCCCTCCCATTTCTTCACATCCTGCCTCTCTCCACGTTAAGACTTGCCTGTTTTACCATCTCCTCTCTCTGAGTAACTTTTATCTTTCTATTATCTGCTATTGTGCCCTACCATAATATCCTACTTTTCTGAGTTCTAGGTTGCCTTTGGTTATATATTCACATCTCAAAATATTTCACTGAAAAATGAGGCATTTTTCTTTCTTTGTCTAGATTAACACACTCAATATAATATGGTCTAGCTTTAGCCTTTTTTTTTTAAACAGCAGAATAGTGTCCTTTAGTATATGCATTATCCACTATCAGCTGAAGGATACTTAAGTTGCTTCCATTTCATAACTGTTGTAAATAAAGCAGCAATAAACATAGCTAAACATCGGTGGAGTACAATGCTAAGGGGTGCTATAGGTGGCCATGTAGAATATTTATTTTTTGCTCTGTGAGAATTCTCCATGCTAGTGTTCAGTGGATATGCAAGTTTTGAAGCCCACCCACAGTGAACAATTTGTGGTCCCTTTCCCACACCCGCTTCTGCAATTGTTTTGTTGGTCTTCCTCATTCCAACTGGGGTAAAATGAATTCTTTGTTTATATTATTAGTCCAAATTAGGAACAAGCTTATTTCACCTATCAGTCCCTTCTCCCTCTTCCTGTCCCTCTCTCTCTCCCTCTCCCTTTCCCTCTCCCTCTCTCCCTCCCCTCACCCTAACCCCTCCTCCCCCACCCCTGACCTACTCCTCACCCCATCCATCTTCCATTCCCCAGGCATGATAGGGCCTTCAACAGGGGCTCCCCAAAGTCCACCACATCTTCCTAGGCCCTTCCCCATGTGTCCAGGCAAGAGTGCATCCCTTCACATGGGATGGGCTCTCAGAGTCCCTTCTTACACTAGGGAAAAATACTAATCCACTATCAGGGGCTCCCTAGAGTGCAGAGGCCTCCTCATTGACATCCATGTTCAGGGGTCTGGATCAGTCCTTTGCTGGCCTCCCAGACAGCAGTCTGGGGTCCATGTGCTCCCCCTTGCTCAGGCCAGCTCCATGTGTGTCCCTCCCGAAGCTGTGCCCTCGGTTGAAGAGGACGACCTTCCCCAAATAGAGGAGGACTGGTCTTCGGTCAAGGGTATACTAGTAGCTGTGCTCCCCGGCTAGAAACTCCAAACAACCTCTCAAGGTCAATTTTAAAATGAATTCTTAAAGTTGCTTTAATTTACATCTTCCTCACTGCTAGGGGAGATAAAAGTTTTGGATCTATGATGGAGCCACTTTTATTTCTTCATTGGACAACTCTCTGTTCAGGTCCCAAGCCCATGTTTAAACCGGAAATTTGTTTCATGGTGTTAATTTACTTATAGTTCTTTGTGCACTGTGGAAATACACAGCCTCTGACAGATTTACAGGTGCAAAAATTCTCTCCCATTTTGTGGAACTTATTTTTTTTTTTTTTTTTACTCAATTGCTTGTTCTGTTGGAAATGCAGAAGTCCAATGGTTTTACAAGTCCCATTCTTCAATTGTTGCCCACAATTCCTGGGCAAAAAGTATTATGAAGAACGTTCTTTCCTACAACCCTATCATGAAAGGCCCTGCATATATTTTCTTCCAGTTTCATATTTCAGTCTCTGAATCATTGTAATTAGGTTTCTACAAAGTAATAGGTAGACATCTAATTTCATTCTTGTATGTGTAGAGATCTGGTTCTCTAAGCACCATTTATTGAATACTCTGTCTTTATCCAGTGTTTTTGTTTTTATCAACTTGGTGAAATACATGAGTGCTGTAGATACGTGTACTCATTTCTTGGGTCTTCTGATTTGTCCGTTGTTGAAGACACCATGCACTTGTGATATAGAACCTGGAGGATCTGAGCTGGTACTTACCTAAAGCCTAATTTTAGAGAACTAGCTATCATTAGACAGAAGCTGGTATACATTCTTACAAGGAGGGAATGCAACCAACATTCCTACTTATCTGAAATGTCTGTGAATCACAAGGATGAATAGTATGGTATGATATCTCTTATGGTGCAACAATGGGCTTTATGTCTTAGTGGTAACAACAAGCTCTCTAGTTGAAATTATAGCCTGCTCAACAAGAGAGAAATCATGCTGATAATGGAAACATAGGCAACTATTTATGGCCAGTGAGGTTATGAATCTTACAGGAGAAACTATTACTGCTAATTTATCAAAGCAGCACAATTTATAACTGCATTTTAAATATTGTACTCACATATAAGTGTAGATCTCAGGTCTCATCAAAGAAACTTTTCTTTGCAAAAGAAGGAGATCATTACAGAACCATACCTAATCAAAATTCTATGAGAAAATCACCATGGGTTTCACATTGCCTGCTGAGTAGAACTAAATCTATGAAGTAGGATGTACACCTACTACTCACACCATGACTCCTGAATCTAAAGCTCAGGGAACATCTGGAAAAATAGCAAAAGATTCTTAAAGCCACAGAACCAAGAACAATGTTGTGAGAGTATATCTCCTGGAAATTAGAATGATTCTCCCATGATTCCTCAAGACTCTGGCTGTCAAAGAAAAGGTGAACAAGTAACTATAGCAAACTATGGAATGCTGAAAACAGGAGATAAAATTTTCCCCAGGGGTAGCCTTTCTAATTGGTTGCCCAATAACAAATATAAATGGAAGTGGATTTTACTCAATATATCTCCAAAGCAATTTGTTAACTACCAAATTTGTGAGATACACACATACACACACATACACAATGATAAAAAGTAGTGATCACTACTTTAAATCTAAAACTATAAATAATAGCAAAGTACATATTAGCATGCAGTTTCTATGTATGATTTAAGGAGCATGATAGGAAACTGGAGAATGAAGAACATCATGGTTTCTCATCCTTTAACACATGCTGAACTTCAAGTTGACTTCTGATAGGAAAATTCCTAACAATAAAAGTAAATAGACAGCTACTCATCTAAGCAGTTATAGTCACAATTTGTGTCAGATGAAGCTATAAGACCAGCCAAAGCACAGGAGAGTGGTTGAGATAGTAAACTGGAAAGAAAAGAAGGAATATTGGAGGTTTTGTTGATGTTTGAATATATGTTCACTTGTGTCCAATGGAGATAGAGCATGTTAAAGGGTTTTGTTGCTGTAGCACAGTCCTTCTGTGGTGATGTGTCTCCATGAACCTAACTTGAGAATGAATAATATGATGTAGAAAGGAAGAAATAAGCACAGGATAAAATGTCAGATGGAGTAGGGAGACACTCTCTCTTACAGAAAATTGTATATTAGAATCAGAAATGGTTACACATTTCTATGTTCTAAAACTCCTCACACATTTTATGAAGAATATTGAACTTTCCAGTTCCCTCATAGGATTGAGAAATCACCATATCAAAGTTCCAAATGTTTAATCTGTTCTTAAATGCCCACTGCTATTTACAGTATTAGTTGAATTTCCTTCAGCATTGTAAGTCTGCTTTCTTAGTTCTTGAATATCTTTTGACTCTTTTACATTCTGCTTTGTCCTTCCCCATCCTTGAAGCCCAGCCCCATCTTTGAAGCCCAGCTTTGGATGGCTTTCCTAGAAGAGGGCATATTTTATAAGGTAATGATGATTGTCATTTTGAGCAATTCTAGTTCAATTTTAAGTAGAAGGAATCTTAGCAGTTAAAAATTCAGAATGAGGATATTGATGAAGATCAAGACAGAAGATATTGAGGTGGAATAATTTAAATAGAGGTGAAAGTTGGAATGACTTATGTGAAAAGGATATCTAATTGAAACCCCATGAACTGGAAAGAGTAATACATCAGTGGTGAAGTGATAAATTAGAAACAAATAAATTTTAAATCGCTAAAAATACCAAATACTATGAAATAGTTTTTGAGTTTACATATTCACTTTATTTTAAATGTTTCTTTTTGTTGGAAAACAGTAATATTTATGAGATTGTTTATCACTTTGTATTGAAGAAACAAGTTTCCTTCATCAGTATGCAGTTCCCTAGCAGAGGATATGGTGTGGCTTATATGACATGTCCACTTCCATATGCATTAATGTCTTTTTTAGTGTTACATATGGATTTAAATAAAATGAATAATGCATACACACAAAATTTATCTTAATTTCAGTTCTAATTTATTATAACTTTTCTTTGGTCACAGACTCATTAATTTATTTTAAGTAATGAACACATTGCCTAATACATTTTAATTTTTTAACAGTGAGCATTGTACCTAGGGCATTATATATTGTAAACAGGGAGACTACTACTGAGCAATTACAACCATCCAGTGGAACAAATCCTTGTCATGTGTATTTTTTTTTTAATTCGTTGTAGAAAAACCAACTTCCATGAAGACAAATTTCTGGTAAAAGGTGATTTTCTTTCTATTATTTGAGTTATGAGAAAGAAGTTTAACTGTGTGTCCCCAAACTTTGATAAATATTAAACGCAAATGTTTCAAAATTTCCTCTTACTCATCGAGGAAGCTATACACACAATTTGGAAATTACTATTCTGTGCACTGTGATCACCACTGTTCTTCTAGGGTACATTATATGATGAGGCTCGTCTATTCAGCAACTGGACAGTTTCTTTGTCTAGTATACACAAACAACTGGTAAGTGAAGACATCTCTGGTATAAGATCTGTGTAAATGTTTACCTCCCAGGAGAAGGTTGGCTGGCTCAGTTAATATTAGTTGTGGTGTTTGCTCCTTTGCTTAAGCTATAAGACTTTAGAATCATGACTCTCAACTATCACACAGATCTTTGTATTTGAAAAATATTTCTGTGCCTAAGCAATAACTCTGTAAAAAAATGGAATATACAGAAATACATATATACTGATGATATGACAAGCTTATTCCATGAATAATAAAGTCTTGAGGCATATCCAAGAGGTTTATAAGTGTCCACAGTGTTATGCCAGGCTGCTTGCCACCTTTAAATACAAGTAGAATTACAAGACTTTCAAAGTTCCTAATATGATTGAACTATTGATTATACATTTTATTAACATTTCACTTAACCCTATCACATAAATCAATTTGTGTTTATTAGACAGCTATAATCTCCACTACCTTTCTAATTATTTTTATGGGTAGAATTTTATTGCTGATATTATGACTCAGAAAAATCTTCATTTAAATTATCTTTTTACCTTTCTAGATTTGCTAGGATTCATTTTGCTAAAGACCTTTCCTGTATTGACTTGTGTAGAGATTTCTTTCTTTTTTCTGACATTTTGAAGCCTTTCACTTTTCAATCACAGATACTGAATGTGTAATTTGAGACATTGCCTCTATTTACCATTCCATATTAATGTGATTTATAGTAGATCTTTAATTCAGAGGTATTATGCTACCAATACATCTCTTTTTACACCAAAATGTTGCATGCTATCTTATTTCTCTGGAAGCTAATGAGTGTGTGTGTGTGTGTGTGTGTGTGTGTGTGTGTGTGTGTGTGTGTGTGTTGAAATCATTTAAAATACTTTTACCAAGATGTTTCTTTGAAGTTCTCTTTCATCTGAGTTTTATACTTCAAAGATAAAGCCACCATTATAGTTTATATGCATGTAGATTCACCGTGAAACAGACACATTTTTGAGGTACTTATGATTGATAATTCACACCCTTCATAATTTCTAGAAATGGTCTAGTGACTTGACCAAGTTTATGTATTAAATTCATGATGAAACTAAAATGCAGATTAGGTTTGTATATCTTTTTCTAGTTCAAAAGCTGGGATGTTTGCATTTGAGTAGTGATAAGCATTAATGTTAATTCCAAGATTTTCGTATAGATCCTTTGAAAAAAGGATGCTGGTGATGGGGGATGTCCTTCTGCATATATGTTTCTCTTATTGGTTGATGAATAAAACACTGATTGTACAGTAGCCAGGCAGGGAATAGAGGCAAGTCTACCAGATAAGGAGAATGCTGGTGAGGAGGAAGGCAGAGGGAGAAGCTGCCAAGGAGACTCCATGTAGCCAAACAAAGAGTCACATGCTGTAGCAATATAGTAAGCTACATCCTGGTGGTAATACATAGTTTTATATAAATAGGTTAATAATTAAAAGGGAGCTAGCAAAAAAGGAGCCGAGCCATCAGTCAAACAATTTATAATTAATATAAGTCTCTGTGTGTTTATTTGGGGCTAAATGGTTGTGGGACCAGGTGGGACAAAAACTCTGTCTTCATGCTGGTTAGTAACTATTGAAATCTGGGAACAGCTTTCCAACCCTAGCAATGACCCCAGCAATCCATATGCCATATACTATCCATAATAGTCTTCTGGTGACATAGTCTAATGTTTTGATGGTATTTCTCAATATTGTTCTTAATTTTTCTTTGTGGTACATTCCAACTAAATTACATTCATTTTGAATATAAGTTAGCACTCATTATTTGGCTTATATACAAGTTCCAGTTGAAATCATCTATTGACCAATTTGTGAACTTAAAGTACTCAAAAGTTACACATTCCCTAGATTTCATTACTTGAAAGTTTGAGAGAATTATGGGTTTACAGATTTTTCTAGACTGTAAATGACACTAGTATTTATTTGGTACAATATAAACTCCTCAATGAACATATTTTCCTCCCTTTCAAAATATATCATCTGTTGTTCTTTAATACCTGCCATGTGTTTCAATTTCACACATGACTGATCTTTGGTTTAGAAAACTGGAGGACATAACACATGTTTGTTAAATTATTACAAAGAACATTGCTTTGAAATCCATATCTTAATTCCAGTGTATTTCAAAATAAATTACATATAAGGAAGACAATATTACTAATCACTGATTAGATTGTATAGTTTATATTCTAAAAATATTTAATCATCTTTATTAACAGAAATCAAAGATACATTTTCAGTATTTTAGTTTAATTAATGAAAATAACTTATTTTTAATCAACTTTGAGTGAAATTCTAAATTCCATATTATTTTAATTGCTCTATGGAATCATTGTTTCTAAGGGAGACATTCATTTTATTACTCTGAAATTTGTATCAGAAAACACCAAATTGTGGATGTAATTTGGCAAAGCTCTAGGATATTATGAGGGTGTTAGAGAGACTGTCTACACAGTTAGCTAATCACACCCTCCTGTTGTGTTTCTTCTCTCAGACTGTCTACCACAACAATAGAGAATTGGTATGACAAGTGTAGGAAATAAATACAGGCACTGTGTTCAGCTGAGGGCTTTCAGGAAAGCACAATGGCGTTCTTTAATGGATAACATGTTTTTGACAAGTTGCAGAATATTTGCTTTAACTACATTGCAGATGGTCTTTAGACAGAGAATTGGGATCTTGTATAATAAGCTACTAAATATGAAGTATACAGAAAAACCTGCTGGTGCTTCAAAAGCTCTAAACTGTTTCTTTGAGGAAACTCAGGAGGTGTGTGTCCCTGTCATGCAGGTTAGTTGATATTAGGTTGCCTGGCTGCCCTTTGTTTCTTCTAAATGTCTTGGGGTCTCTCCACAGTGCTTACAGATGGAGAGACCTAAAAAACAGGATTAGTTTTAAATACTTCTAAAACAGCCTATAACATAAGTTTCCTTGTTAGGATGGTTTCTTAATGACCATTCTGCTGCAATAAAGCACCATAACCAATTTACCGTATAGAATAAATAGTTTATTAGGGGCTTAATGAGGATTGGAGTCCATGACTATCAATGATGAGAAGTATGGTAGCATAAAGGTAATAAAGTTTCTTAAGCAGTAGCTGAGAGATTACATTTTGATCCATAAGCATGAAGGAGAAATAATTAATTGGGATTGACTTGGGCTTTTGAAACCTGCAGAGATATACCTCTTCCAATGATGCCACACTTCCTAATCTGTCCCAAACAGTTCTATGAACTAGAGATTAAGTATTGAGATATATATACCAATGGGGACCATTGCTAATCTAATCACCACAGACAGAATGTTTCACCTCCCATTATGTAAGAAAATCCCCTGTTTTCAGGAGCCTCCCTCCAAGATTAATGATTTTATCTCAGAGGAAATTGTTGTGCAAAACCACATGGAAAGAATAAATTCAGGAATGGGAGTCTGTGTGTAGGATCCCAGCTGAAGAGACATGGGAACAAGAGTATTCCTTTAGGTTGATGGCCAGTTAGTCTTACAAATACATGATTTCCAGGTTCATTGAGAGATTCTGTCTCAAACGATAAGGTGGAAAATAATAAAGACACTCAACATTAACATTAACACTCAGCATGTTCCACACACATGCTCATACATGTGGGCACACACACACCCCAATACCAATTCACAATGATAGAAACCTCCAATGCATTTACCACACAACACAAAATAACAATAAATAAATAAATAAATAAATAAATAAATAAATAAATAAATAAATAAATGTGGTGAGCTGTTGTGGGATTTCTGCCTGTGTACTGTCGCCAATTTAGAGGCGCCAAATAACACACAGAGACTCTGTTAGTTATAATGCTGTTGGCCAATGTCTAGGGCTTCTTATAGGCTAGCTCTGTCTTAAGTATTAACTCATAACTACTAATATATGTATTTCTATAAGGTCTTATCTTACTGAGAACACCAGATTCATGTGGCCTCTCCTCCTGGGATCACATGGTGACATCCTACTACATTTCCCAGAATCCTCTTTATCTCTTAGCCTTGCCTATCTTGCTTTCTTATTGGCCAACAGTGTTTTATTCATCAACCAATAAGAGAGACATATTTACAGAATGACATCTCCCATTATTGAGCATCCTTAGGAAACATGGAAGGATGACTTTTTTACTCTATATCATCCTAGGTGTAGATAGGAAGAATTAAATTTGAGTAAACTAACCTAATTGCAACTAATTAGAATTATGATGATGAATTGGTAAAATAATTAATGATTTGACAGAAATTTAATGATATTTTTGCTATGTGATTTATTTTGACATGCTTATTTGACATATTTCTTTAGATCAACTACAATTAATAATTAATATCCTCTAAGATGTGCTTTTGGAGTAGAAAATCAAATTCCAGTCAATGTGTAACCACACATTTGAAATAATAGAAATTACTGTTATCTTGACTTTAAATAGCTCAATTTACTCCTTGAATTTTTTATTTTTGAAAATTATATTTTTCTATAAAATGAAGTCTGAAATATGGACTATCCTCATAGTTTTAAATTATGTGGTTTCTTAAAAGCCAAGAACCCATATCATAACATTTTTTTTTTTTTTTAGTTGAAGTGGGATTGTAACCCAGCTAACAAACTCCTGGAAGGACAGTATTGTTTTTCCCTGTTTGACACAGCGATTCCTCTTCATTGTTTCTCTCCTGCCATAACAAATGTGATGTTTGATGACAACTGAAGACTTTTTTAAAGTCAGAAATCAATAAACTGGAGTGCTTACTCATGCCTGCAACAGCTGTGTTTTGATGTTTACAACTACAGATGTTACATGTTTCCAGATGGAAACAAGGTTGTCAGTCATCAATTTTCTTGAGAAAAAAAAACCAAAACTATGTGATGATGGCTATTTAACAACAACATTTGCATAGTGTTTGTGTGATTTCAGTCATGAAATTTTACAACCACTTGAAATAGTTTTTCATGTAGCTTTTTCATTTCTTTTGTACCTCTTGGGTTTGAACGTTTTAAATCATCACTTTGTTTAAATATGTGTCACAAAAATATAGTTGTGTTAGTTACTTTTCCTCTTGCTGGGATAAAACACTACAATCAGGGCACTTACAGAAGGAGGGCTTGATTTGGGATTAAGATTCTAGGGAAGAAAGACTAATGAGAGTGAGGAAGTGTGTCAGCCACCACCAGGCACGTCTACACGAACAGGATGCTGAGAGATCCTATGTAAATCTTCAATCACACAGCAGAGAGTAAACTGAGAGTAGGGAGAGAGGTTCTAATAAAGCTCCTCTCAGCAGCAAGGCCACATTTCTTAAGCATCCACAATGTACCAGAAACAGACAGCCAAGTTCTTCAATACCTGATTCTACAGAGGACTTTTCCTCATGTTTCAACAACATTCCCCCATTTCTCTCCCCTAGCCACAGTCTTAGGGCCCTTGTCTTAGCTGGAGTTTCTGTTGCTGTGAAGAGACATCGTGACCATGGCAACTCTAAGAAAGGAAGTTTTAATTGGGGCTGGCTTATGTTTCAGAAGCTTAGTTCATTTCCATCATAGCACGAAGCATGGAAGCACATAGCCAGACAAGGCACTAGAGAAGGAACCAAGAGTTCCACATTTGGATCGGCAGTGGTGCACGCCATTAATCCCAGCACTTGGGAGACAGAGGCAGGTGGATCTCTGCGGAGTTTGAGGCCAGCCTGTTCTACAAAACGAGTTCCAGGACAGCCTCCAAAGCAATACAGAGGAACTCTGTCTTGAAAAACCATAAAGAAAAAGAAAAAAAGAAAGTCAAGAAGCAGGGCACAGAGAGGACTTACTGGACTAGAGGAAGATCAGAATTCATCAGAGCAAGCACAGAATTCTGTAACGGCATGAGAATCGACTTAGACTTCTTTTCTTCAAGGGTGCTGGGGACTTACACCCTTTCTTAGGCTGGTTCAGCCCTTGTATGCAGCGCTCCTTGGAAGTTGTCCCACCATCCTGGCATCTACGATAATTTACGGGCTCTAACACAACCCAGGTTTCACTTCCACAGCTTCACATAACGCTCTGTAAGGGCCTGCTGCCTTCCCAGGCCCTCCATATAGGGTCTGCCCTGACACACATTGAGTGGCCTCAGAATCTCTCTGCAAACATGGAGAAGGAATCGGTGACCCCTTAATCTTAGGTAATTTATCACACAAGCTCATTGGATATGAGCTTGGGATAATCCCTGGGACATATGAAAGACAGTTATAGCAGGTTTGCACGCTATCTGCTTCCTAGTCACAGAAAAGGCTTTATGTTGTTTCTCAAAAGTTGAAAGATTAGCTGGGTAGGGTAATGTAATCATCATTTTATTTCAATGCAGATCATGTTTCTCCTTAATAGTGCCAATCTCATTAATACCAGGTCCATAGGAAATGTCATTTCCCAAATTCCAAAACAGCAGATGGGACAATCAGCAGTGTGTGATGCATCTTAGCACAGCAGCATGCATGCTGGCCTCCAGGTTCCCTCAGGACCACACGTACCTGTTACACACTCCAGAGTCCATGCTACTAGCATCTAGTCCTTCTCACCTCCTCCCCTCCCCTAAACTTTGCCAGCAATGGCTTCCCTCTCCATAGCTCCCTATTCAGCTCGTCTCCCTGATGTCTCAGCTGTGCTTCTTCTGTGTGGCTCCTGACACTCTACTATTTTACCTCTTCACTTGGCCTCTCCAGATGCCCTGGCTGCCCCCCCTCACTCATATCTACAACAATCATTTAATCCTACCATGGAGTTGTCATGCTCTCAGATTATACACTTAACCATTCAAGCCTCTCTTCTGGAAAAAGCTTTGGCAGTAACAATAAGATTGCCAATGTCCTTTTCTCTCCAAACTGTACCTTCTGTATTTCTTCCTATCACATCTGCCCTTTTCACAGTACAGGACTGAAAAACAGTAATTACTAATAGTCATGCAGCAGCAGTGTCAGTCACTACTAGGCTGTGTTGAAATGGTGATCTGCCTCAAAATTTGTCCAAGTTTCCTCTGAACCAACCTCTACAGTGTTCTTGAAGTTAGACTCTGAATGCAATATCAGCTCACAAAAAATCCTTTGCTTAAAGAGTCTCAAAACATTTACCTATTATGAGTCTTTTCTTGGGAAACTGCTGGCAAGCACTCATTGCTAAAATAAACAATCCAATCAGGTGAAAGGAAATAAAGTCTAAGTAAATTAAACTATAATGAAAAATGAGGGCAAAAGAACTAAAGGAGGAAGGGGTTGAGGGAGAGAAAAAAGAGAATAAAGAACAGGACTGCAGGATGCCAGTGGAGAATAGCCCAAAGATTAATGTGCCTATGCCTATTAAAATGAAACTGAGAGACTGAAATTATAATTGTTGCATTTAAATGGCTTATGTGAATGCTAAAATTTTAAAAAATGATATAGTGTAAGATTTAATGCTGTAAAATCAGTAAATATGTACATGCATGTAAAATGTACTCCATAATTAATATCTGAAAGTGTGTCAAAATACTAGAAAGATCATTCATATCACTATATTGGAATAATACAAAAATATTTTCTTTCTGACAGCCACAGTTATTATCTTATAAAATTGGACGATAATACATAAAGCATGTCAAAATTAAAATCTGAAATTTAGAAAATAATGCCAACATATTTGGTTGGAAAAGTATACTGTATAAATGACAAAGGATTGTATGTCATTATATTTCTCACAATTTTGGAAAATAGCTTTGTTTCTCAAACATGGAACATGATTCTCCCTAATAGAAACAAACTGACAATAATGAATAACCATCCATTCCATATAGCTATCAAGTATTATTTCTGATAGCGTTGGAAAACCCAATAAAAAGTTTTGTGCATTCGAATTCTAATCCGAATCCAAATTCTTTTTATTTTTAATATATTTGTTACATATTTATGTATCAATTTTATGTATTATCTCTCTCTCCCTCTCTGTGTGCATGTGTGTGTATGTGCGTGTAGATGTGTGTGCTGTGTGTGTGTGTGTGTGTGTGTAGAAGTGTGTGCTGAGTGTATGCTTGTGAGTCCTGGGCTTTGGACACAGCTGCCAGGCTTTGTGGCAAGAATGCATCACCACACACAGAGCCATCATGCTGGCCCTATTTTGATTCACTGATGGTCAAACCTGGTATGTTAAAATGTTGTAATACAGTTTTAAGCATAGATATCAACAAAGACAAAGAGAAAGAAAAAGATAATTGCATCATCCTCTAGTATGTTAGGCATATCAATGTATTCATTAGATCTTTGATGAGTGAATTCAATAAATTATCCTCATGATCATGTATGTATAGCTTTATTTTATATTTCTGTGCACCATGTAAAATATTCCTATGTTTGTTAAGGTTTGTGTCCAGATAGTGGTAAATTGTGCATGGATTCATTTTCAGCGCAGGGCATCAGTGCAAACTGTAAATGAAACGCTCCTCTGATGTCATTAGACTGCATTTTATAATAGTTTCCAAGATTCTCAGCCGTTGGTGTTTCACGTGCCTGCCACAGTCGGCACGGCACGCTTACTGACGGTGCTGTGAAAGCATTCTCCCAATATAACTAAACGCCCAAACAATTGGTTTTCAACTTATGAACATTATTCTGCATGAGCATAGTTCTTAACAAGAGACATAGTTGCTTCCAGTTGAATGATTCCTTAAAGTCTTAACAGGATTTGGTGCAGGATACAGTCTCTGCTGCTGGTTTGCAGATATAAGGCGCAGAACACAGGGGCTTCTACGAAAGTAGAACATCGTCTCCTGGAAGCAGCAAAGAATACAGGGACCTCCGATGAAGCTTGATGAAGTTGCGTCCCTCCACCACCCTTGGAGATTTGAGGGGCATCTGCACTTGACCTGGGAGTGCTACCCACCTCATCTTGATTTCAGCCTTAGGAGATGCTAAGCAGTCAGTGTTTGAACTTCTAGCCTTGGAACTGTGAGAAAACAGAGGTTGTCATTTAAGTGACAATACTGAAGGGGTTTGCTGCATTGTGTGCCAACGGGGACTATAAACCTGGAAAGCTCCAGAAAAGTTTGTGGATATATTTAGAGAAACGAATCTCTTCAAAGTAACACTAAGTAAATTGTAATTCTGAAGTCAGTGTCTTTATAAAGATCCCTTAGGTTTGAGGTCCTAGTCTGGACATTTGATGGAAAATCATACACTATAATTATTCACGAGCTCTTCCGTAACAGTAGAAGCTAACTTAAACTCTAAGGAAGAAAATGACAGAAAACAGAGGAGTGGTGTTTAAGACATGCATTCTCTGAGTTATTTCCTGATTATAAAGTAGCAGAGGAAAAATAATCAGGGTGTCAGTATAGACAAACAAATAAATTAAGGAAAGCCAATTCATAAATTAAATGCAATGGGACTCAAGGAATACTCAGTCATAGAGAAGGTGAATCAGTTTCAATCTTAGAATTCACATATAATATTACCAGTGTGTTGATCATAGAAAAATGAGGAGACAGAAAATACTTTTACTCATTGATATTTCCAATATCGCTTTCTTTCTTTAAATATATATATATATATATATATATATACATGTATTTCATATATATCATGTATTTGACATAAATTCATAAAAAGACCATAATATGAAATTCAGAGACCCATACTGAACACCGACAGGTTAGTGGTGATTTTGTAAAACAGTGTGAGCAACATTCAGGGGTATTGGTGGTAAGATAGCTCAGCAGCAAAGGGCACATACTGCTCTTGCAGAAGACCTGAGTTTGATTCTCAGCAGCAACAAGGCAGGTGAGAACAGCAACTGAAGTTCCAGGTGATCCCCTTGTAGCAGGAATTCTGATTGTTCTTAAGAAAAACTCAGAGTCATAACACTAAAGATCAGAGAAGCAAGGCAGCCAGGCACTAAACAGTTCTTACCTCTACCAATGCTCAGACTGAAGGGGCGTTCCTGTCCTCATCTGCATCCGCAGACTGACTTCCTATACTGCATCTTCAGACTGCTTAGACTACACTGCTCCTTAGACTGCATTGTTCCTCAGACTGCATCTCTCTCTTTTTTCCTCCTGCCTTATATTCCTCTCTCTGTCCCAGCTATATCACTCCCGTCTCCACCTCCTCAGTGCTGGGATTAAAGGCATGTCACTCCAAATTCTGGGATCATGTTTGTGTGAGCTCTGTTTCTCTTTTAGACTGGATCAATTTCATGTAGCCCAGGGTTTCCTTGAACTCATAGAGATTCCTATGCCTCTATCTTCTGAGTCCTGCGATTAAAGGTGTGTACACCACTGCCTGGCCACTACGGCTAACTAGTGTGGTTGGCTTTGCACTCTGATCTTCAGGCATGCTTCATTTGTTAGATCATAAACAAACTATCTTCACATGACCTCCAAAGACACTGCATATGTATGGGTACACAGTCATACATTCAGACAAAACACTCATATACATAAAATTAAAATAAATACATCTAAAATAAATTTTTTAAAGGTCTTATGAAATGCTCAGAAGTTCAGCATTTGGAATAAGTTTTCATATCTAACAAATTTAGGAACAATGATAAAACTTAAAGATATTTGACCTTTAGTACCTGTTCACTTCACAGCCATGTTAAGTGATCTTAGAATCACAACATATAAACAGTACAGGGCTTTATGTGACACATATACAAATAGAAAATTCAGCATACAATAGATCTGGACTTACATATTTGTAAGAATGAAGGGAGAAATCATATTTCCTTGTGCATTGAAATTGCAGAAAAAAGCAAAAAAAAAAAAATTGGACAATAGAAGTTCATGCAAAGATCAATAGTGTTCTTAAAACCTCCATTTTATTAATAGCAACCCACAAATGCCCTGAGACATTGCAGAAAGTATAAGATGCAAGATGAGATGTGTATTAGAAGGGTTCTCTAGAGAAGCTCTTGCAGAGGCCACAAACAACCATAAGCTGGTACACATACATGGTTGTGTACATGTATGCATGCATGTTTGCTCTTCTCTATCATTCCCTCCTTGTCTTAACTTTTATTTAAAAGATTACAAATTGCACAACACAGATGATGTCATTTATTCTCAACAGAAGAATAAAAGTTCAAACCAGCAAAATAAAAAGAAGAAGAAAAGAAACAGACAAATAAAACAACTGACTGATTCAGTCTCCACAGTGATACAGACAGTAGTTGTTTTGGAAGTACTACCTGCTAGGCTATGACATTGTTAACACAAATAGAGAATTGTCAACAACCTAACTCCCAGTTAGGCTTGCTGCACTAAAATGGAAGTGAATCAATCTATGAAGAACACAGGAGGAGACTGACATACAAAGTATCCTGAAGACATTCAATTTCCTGGTTCCACTCAACTTCAGATTCACCCTTGTCCTTCCTGGATGCATAGACCAATAAATCTCACATTGAAGCTGAGCTAGTTTGCATTGACTTTCTGTCAGGTGTCACCGGAGACTACTCACTGCTGCAGAGAACTTAATTCAGTAGTAGGACACAGTGATCATGGACTTAGAGACATTTTTTTCCATCTCTTTTGTCTTACATTTCTTGTCTCCTATTTTCTTTCTTTTTTTCTTTTTCTTTTCTTTGAGATAGTTTCTCACGTGGGCTATGTTGGCTTTGAACTCATTATGCAGTTGAATCTGGTCTTAGACACTTGGCCCTCCTGACTCCATTTCCCAAATCCGGAGATTGTGTGTTCCCCTGGTAGTCACCTGACAGGTAACATACTCATATGTTTTCATGTAAACAGGAAACTAGAGGTTGAGGCATTTTACAGGTTCTGAGGTGTACATGATGGGGAAAAACTACAAATGTTCCAGAGAACCCAAAAGAAATGTGACCACTAGTACAATATAAGTTTCATTTCAGATTATAGTATAATTATATTTCTCCATTTTCTTTCCTTATGCCAAACCTTCCTGTACAACCCTCCCAGTTCTACTTGAAATTTATGTCCTCTTTTTCTCATTAATTGTTATTGTATATCTGTATATAATGTAAATAAATGTATTTTTCTAAATATAACCTTGTCAGTTTATGTAATATTACTTCTAAGTATGTCTTCAAGGCTGACAATTTACCACTGAACAAACAATTGGACTGCTCTTCCCCAGGGAAGAACAGCTCTTCCAATCCCAGATTTCCTCAGCTGACTATAGTTCTTCATGTAGGATTGAGACTTCATAGGCTTTTTCCAGTCCACGTTGCCATTAACCACTGGTGTTATTTTCAACTCATGTTGCTGAGACTTTATGGGAGTAGCTCCTGATATTACTGGAAGGCACAAAATGGTTACATAACATGTAAATGTTTACAACTAAAAATAAAAATGCACCTTGATACGAGCTATCATATATTATAACAGCATTGCTTTGGGAAAACAGAAAAGGATTTGGGAGATGACATACTAACTGACCTTCTTTCTTTCTTTTTTGGTTTTTCGAGACAGGGTTGTAGACCAGGCTGGCCTCGAACTCACAGAAATCTGCCTGCCTCTGCCTCCCGAGTACTGGTATTAAAGGCGTGCACCACCAATGCCCAGCTTCTGATTGACCTTCTTTAAACAAATCACATTACAATGGCATAGAGTACAGTCCTTGTAGTGTAGGCTGCCAAACTTCATCATGTCAAGTTCCTACTAAAAGTTAGAAAGTCAGTATTCTTAAAGGTTTCATCAGACTATCTGTAGTTCAAACAATTATAGGAGGGGGGGCAATAACTCTGAAATATAGATTGTTTTCAACAGTCAAAAATATCTTAAGAAAAGTAAATCAGGGCTTTTCCTTGTATATTGTAATTAAGTAAACAGTATGTTTATATATTGACATATACTGCAAGAGTGGAGGCATCTTGTAACAAGCCTTGCTAAACACTGGCTTCGCAGGAATATTAGAGTGAAAGAGGAGGCAAAAACCATTCTCAGAGTCAGTTGTTAAGATATTTTCAGAAGTAAATGAATTTAGAAGGCTCAACATGAAAGCCCAAAGTCCTAATCAGGACTGTTGATCTGGGGCAAGAGAAAGAAGAAACTTTGTGTGACATGAAGTTATGAACACAAGTACATCATATAATTTTAGGTGCTAATAACTTCAGATGAACTGCACAGAGCTATTTGAATAACCCAATAATTTGGAAACTCTCCCCAGACAGAAACCTAACCACGTTTCTATTTCTCAAAATTTTGGTTTTCATATCTCAATTCCATTCTAGTGTTCAGTATCCTGTCTCCATGACAGCATCCATTGTAACCATGAACCCATATCCTACTGTATAACAATCTAATACTATCTATCTAATACTAAACTATCTAATACTCAAAACTAATGGAGCTTAGTTCTAGGATACTACATATCCTTGGATATCACCAAGTATATTCCCATCGTGCTAGATCTTTCATACCTAGTAAAATGCATAGCCCTATTTACGAATTATTTATTACCAAGTCCTATAATTTTTCATTGCATTTTATGAGCACTACTTATTACCCTTAATGAAGGCCACAGAATTTGCCAAGGTTATATGTCTGTGGACATCAACCACTGTTATTCAGATTCATACTTCCATATGCAAATGCACACACACACTGCTTATGTATGTGGTCACAATTCATCATCAAAACCAGAGGTGGCCCTCTGTCTCTCTCCTTCCCCTCTTCTGTCCTTCTCTCCATTTCTTTATTTTAACATGGCATGACAATATAAATTAACACGATAACTTATGCTACATTTTGATTCTTTTATTTGTGTGCATGGGTTTTGTGTGTGGGCAAGTGTGCACCATAGTCCACATGTGCTTTTTCCTACTGAGCTATTACATGGGCCACTAATCACTTCTAAGCCTTAGTTTATTTATAAGCAAATTTGCTCTGCTACCTCACTTACTTTGATAATTTCATATGAAACATATGTAATAGTTATGTTCACATTAGCTCTAAAATTGTGAGTGGAAACAGATAGCCTTCACCTTCATTCATTAAAATGCTAATAGGCTGCATTGCCATCTTCTCAAAGATAAATCTGTGAGAATATTTCCTAATGATTTTGGAGGACATTTCTCACATAGTCTATGAAGTTCTATAAAATTTTACTAGCAGTGTTTTGTCTCATTAAATGTTGCCTTAAAGGAAAATGAGAATAAGTAAGTATCAAATACTAAAATGCATGAGTTTTTCTCCAAGGAAATGCATTTGTTTTGGGTAAACATTCCAAATAATCTTTCCTTTTGGCCAAAAAAACTCTAATCTTGCTCCTAGCCCCTAAGTATTGGATCAAAAAGTTATGATCTGATCCATTTAGGCTAGAGTAAAATCACTTTGCCCATAGTTCCAGATTTCCTAATATCCAGTGTACCAGTGTGACTAAGAAGTGCTCAGTACAACAGTTTTTGAGTTCAAGTATTAAAAGCATCAATTTCTAATGCTTATTCCCACTTGCCTCTGTTTTGAGTATGATCAAAGGTTAATACACCTCTAGGTGTGAATGTGCACATGTGATTAGAAAGCAGCAGAGTAAATCATCAAATATTGAAGATTTCAGAATAAAGAGATAGTGTGTCTCTGGTTTCTTGAGTTTTATCTGAGTTTATATATCCACACTGGAAATTTCTATGTGATGGCTCCTGTAAGGCAAACTCAAGTTTCTGTTAATACCCTTTCCCATGATTTTGATTAACGTCTCATTACCTGATATGATATTTGAGTAGAGAAGCCACTGACCTAGGAAAGAAATGAACTGAATAGTAGTCTGGGTGGTAAACTCTTCAGACCTCTAGAAAAATGAGTGGATATGAATCATACTCACAAGTTACACAAGATGATATTTGTGTAGACATCTTGAGATCACCTTAGGTCTGATGAATGATTAATTTTTGCTCATTTCTGTAGTTGTCTGTTTGCTGCTTACAAATATTGAGTCTTGGATTTGGGAAAATTTTAGTAAAATTCATTGCATGTTTTCTTGGTTTTACATTTCAGTGACTTTGTGTGTATAGATGTTGTGATGAATTTTTGTGGTGGTTAGATACAGTGTGCCTTTCAGTAACAAACGTGATACTTACTTTACATGAAAAAATAATAATGGTTGTCATCTTTCAAGTAATTTGTAGTTGGCTTCCAATTGAGAAGATGGGTGCCTGGAGCAGGTGCTTCACTGTATGATATGGTGCAATGACTCATAGATGAAAGACAAGATAAATGCATATTTTTGGTCAATGGTCCAAATATTCTGACAGAAAACAGTAAACCCCAAAGCACTAATACTTCTGAAAATATTTTTCAGATGCATAAAACTGTTTCACCTGCATAATTTCAACATCTTTTGAAATAGCAAAATCAAAGGGTACTGTTCTTCCAGATTAAACATATTTTATTGATTTCTGCCTTCAATGAAATAAAGGCTATTGAAGTTTCATTTGTACAAGTCTGAAATACCTGTTTGAAAATTCTATTTTGGCACTGTGGACTTCTCTGAGGAATACATTGATCAAGTAGTGGGTTTTTTTTCTCCATCTTCTTTTTTAAGATTTGATGTTTTATGTAAGAAGCAGTCTATTCATATGGGTAAAGTTTTTAAAAGTAGAATTTTTTGGACAGGTATTTTGATCATGGAAAGTTACCTAGAACCAAATCCAAATGCAATAAACACGTGGGAATCTGCTGAATAAATTACATTTAATTAAAACACTAAGATTAGTTGTAAACTAAGATGATGTGGGCAAAAAAGAAACATGACACACATTTCCCCTTTTGTTATTTCTTTGATGAGTATGTTTACTCTCAGATTAGAGAATATGACATTAATTTTAGCTGCACTAAAATATTAATTTTCCATTTCAAAAATAGAAGTAGCTCAATTATAAATGAACTATTTTGAACAACTGCAAGTGAATGGTATTTTTCTTAAAATTTTAATTTTAAGCACTTAACAATGTCATTTGTTTGATTTTACAGAATTTTTTAAAAAATAGCTTTAAATTTAGTGGACTTAAAATCTGAGATATGTAAGTATTAACACTAAAAGCATATTTACATCTTCTATCTGGACTGATTTTCTAATAGTGTCTTTAACATTTTGTTTTGCTTCTTCACTCTTTTCAATTCTACTTTGTTCATCCCTTCTCTTCCTTTCTCCATTATGCTTTAGAATATTGAGCTGATAGATCCACTAATATTTCTGTAGGATAGACGGGAGCATGAAACCGAATGCAATAAGCGGGAACATCATTAAACAGCATAAACACACTGACGAAGAAATTAGCTGTGTATTATGAACACCTCCAGAGTCTTAATGAAGACATTCCACAGGAACATGACTCTGGATATTGGATCATGTCTTTAATATAAGTTGGGGTTCTTATAGACAGTAAAGACCTCAGATGTTCTCAGTGACTCAATCGTGTATTCAAGCAACCTACTATAGTCTCTCCTGTTCATTTATTATTTGTTCTTTTTAGGATGTTCAGGATGATTTTAGAAGTGTTATTAAGTTGTCTATAGATACTTCCTCTATGTGTGGTAGCTTTGTATTAGTATATGTCTATAAAGATTGTGCTTTCATGGAATTACTATTCAAAAAGTTTGGTTTTGCTTGTCAGACCAGAATGTCCACAGAAATCCAAGATTTCATATTCTGTTTGTTTTAAGGAAGGTAAGCCATCATAATTATTTGCATATAGTAGTATATTGGAGAGAATTACTTCATTAAATACAAAATTTCTTGAAAATTATTCTATACATCTAGAATTCTCTCCTCATTGTGTTGCTGGATATCTGAATTAATTTTATTCTACATCTTCTTTTAGGGATGTTTTGAATTGAGTTCTAAACAAAACCCTCTTCACCAGGTTTTTAAATCTTTCTTAATGGCATCTAATATAGTTTAGTAATACTCATCCCTTCCCCAACTCATCTCAAAGCCTCTACCACCTCCCTGCTCACTCAACGTCCTTACCTCTCTCTTGTAAGGAAAAATAAAACAACAACAACAAAACCATGGAATCCAGTCCTTATTGCCTACCTCCTTCTGGATATGGTGATTTCTCCAGAGTGTGGTTGACATATTCAGTGTCACCAATTTGAAATAAATTGACTTATCCTCTCTCAGAATCTACCAGTCCCCAATACTTCCTTGGTGTGTGACTACTTTGAGCTTCTGCTTGTATGTACATACTAGCACATTCTCTGTGAATTCGTGTGCACACCTGGCCTATTGTGTCTGGCAAATACTGTTTCCTTAAAGTTATTAAATCTTCCAACTCGTTCCAGCCTTCTAGGCCTTCTTACATGTAGATACTGGACCCTTGAAGGACAGATTTGATAGAGATGGCTGTGACTACTATAGCTCAAATTATAGATCATTCAGCCCATAATTTGAACTATTCTAATAAGAAGCAACTGTCTCCGTGTGCAGAAGTGACTGAAATCTGATGGTCCCGAATAATGTAAGATCAGTGCACAAGAGACTTCTCTGCATTCTGCACCTTATTCACCAAAAGAACTTTGTAATCCTCCAGTCCTCATGAGAAGGCACATAAGACTTTGTAACTCTCCAATTTTTAGGGCATGGACCCTAAGAACTCTGTAACTCTCCAGTTCTTATGAGATAGTTTCTATTCCATTATACAAAATAGAATCTGCAGAAAATGACAAATGGCCAACTTCTCCTTTTAAGGCTATCTCATCCAATTAAGTGAATACATGCTTAAATAGAATATTTTTCATGAGTACATATTTAATCATTTAGTATACTGTAGAAGAAATATGAATTATAGCAAGTGTTAACAGCATGAACACATTTTTTTCTCAAGCCAGATGAAAATATCTTTTCAGCTATTCCTGTCTTCTTACTCGACTGCTATATTTTATGTTAAATCTTTTTCAATCATTGAAGTCCATTAAACCAAATAATTCATTTCCTATGACTTTGTAGTTATATAAGAACAATTTTATATCTCTCTTTATTTATTTTCCAAATAATAATATGTAATTATTTTTATATGAAGTATCTTTTGCTAGTGGTACTTTACATTAAAATGCTTAAAGGAAATGCAAGTAAAATCATACAATTTGACTTGTAAACTATCCAAATGCTAATTCATTTTTATTCATGCTTAGTGAACTTGAATTCTTAATGACTGAACTAAATCCATATGATGAAGTAACAGCTACATTTCTAATTAACTAGATAAATGGATTCAAGAACTATTCCTTCAGTTTTTGTTAAACTATCAACTTTGTCATAAACAGTTGAACAGAAAATTTCATAGAGAGACAAGTAAATAATTTACAGAAGAAATTGTGTGATTTTTATTAGTAAGTATGAATTGAATAAATATAAAATATAATTCAGAAATTGAAAGAACTAGAGTTAAAATAGCAAAAATAAAAAATATATGAAATTAATAGTACATTGTGAAATAACTTGAAGTCCCAGAAAAAGAAGCAGAATTAACAGATATTCTGAAGCACCTATAATACTGAATGAATAGTTAGAATATAGTCTTCTGCAAAGTTCTCAAGTTGTAGATTCTTTTCCAAGTTATACAGTGCTGTCTTTAGTTTCTCAATAGTCATTCACAGTTCAACCTATGCTTAACTCCTTCATTTCTCAGGTCAAATCTATGAAACATATTTTGAATAGACTACTCCTGTCTACCAACACCAAAAATATGAATGTTATCAGCTGACATATCAAACCTACAATAAAGTTTTGCTTACTTTCTGTAGCCTACTTAATTGTAGTCTCAATGACAACAATGGGCAAATATATTCATTTAAAGATACTGTTTGATATATTACTAATTAAAGTAGCTGTCACTTCTACAATCAAGAATACTACTAGGGCAGTCTTAGCTTGTTTTTATTACTATGGTCACTTTTGTTTGTCTCAGACTTACACTTTTGTACCCTTTGCTGCAAACTCTCTTTTGCATTAACAATACAGATGAGTCAATTACTGAATACATTTGGTCACTTATTGCAATTTATCATGTGAGTATTGTGACAATTAGTACCATAAATTGAAAGCCAGGAACACATTTGTAAAGCCAAATCCCTTATTATGAGAACTACTAAATCTTGTCTTTGATCTTGTGCTTTGTTTTACCTTAATATTTCTTCTTAAATTATATCTAAATGCTTTGGTGAAGTGTTATCTTCAACAATGTATGTGAATGATATTTTGCCTTAGTTATGATTTTCTAACTTTGGAAGATAGAATCCAATGATGACTGAGGGATGAAATACTTTACCTCAGAAGAAATATTTTTGACAATTGCACATAACTAAGAATTAAGTCAAATGTTAAGTTAGATGCCTCTTTTCTCTGTATGACAAATTTTCCTTGTTCTTTATATAATTTCTACTACTATAATTACTTGCCTAATATCTATATTTTACAAAAAATAAAGGCTACCATTTTATGATCTTTTCTTTTATTAGTATTCATAGTAATTAATCCCCCGTCTCCCCTTGGTGTGTGTGTATGTGTGTTCATCTTGAAGTATGCCTGTTTATTCATAGACTTTAAATTGTGATTGCATTGTAATATAGGTACATTGCTAAAATGTATTTATCTTTCCTTCATTTTGCACTAACAAAATTAAGCTCTACTTTCGATATATATATCAAAAAAATTGTGACTGAAAACTGCCATAGCACTTATAAAGATAAAATCACAATACAGAACAGAACGCCCATAATTGCCCTATATTCAGATAATTGTAAAGACAATACAATGTACCTACTCATACATGTAGGAAGATTAAAAATCATACAGGTGAGTTTGAATGTAAAGGATCAAAGCAACAAAGAAGTAACTTAATTCTGGGGTAATTAAAAGAAAGATGTTCATTCCTAGAGTCAAGGAAGAGTCAAGGAAACTTACGGATGCAGAGTGTAGCTCAGAGAAAAATATCAATGTTTTCTCAACTCTGATCCCATATGGGGAGGCTTGGGACTGTGGTACCATAAGCACAACATATACCCAGAGACTAAGCCTGCCACACTCTAACGTTAATGGACTGACAAACCTACCCTCAGGAAAACCCTATGATTCCTAAGGGTTTTATAAACTATTTGGGCTACTTTAGGTAGGAAACTCCATTGCAACAATCATCATGTCTTGGGGATTATAACAGGGACCTATTGAAAGGAAGGAACTATTTACTGAAACTGTAATACTTTGGGGGATCAGAAAATGTTGAACAACACAATTAAAGCATGTTACTTTGTAGTGCATATGCCATAAAACTATGTAGCAGGATTTTAAACGTGACTGGTGGATTGTCACATTCAGACAGCAGAAAAGAAAATAAAAAGTTATCAGCAGAACATGCATGATCTAAGAGACTTTACTCTGAATACCTAGCAAAGAAATCAGGGTACAGGATAAAATAGCCCTCTGTTCAGTGAAACATTGAATGTCCCTGAATCTTATGAGAGATTTGGACATCCAGAGAAAAAGGCATTTAGAGTCAAAATAAATATTAATATAAAAGAAACCCTGTGCACTTTTTAGTGAAACTGCCACAAGTACAGAATAAGAAAGGACATTGAAAGCGTCAGACAGAAGTGCCAGTCAGTTATAAAGGAAACTTCATGAGAGCAACAGCTATTCTCAGCAGGAGGTCTAATGACCAGAGAGCAACAAGGGTTCATTTCAGAACCCAAAAGAAAACAAATGCCAACCTATATTACTGTCTCCTGAGAACTTATAGTTTGGAATCAAAGGAGAAATGAAGATAACCTATGGTCACATACATAAAAGGAATTCTTCACCAATGTGTCAACATTGTAAAAATACTTAAAAGAATTCTACACATAGAATAGGTGACATAAAACTATTACAGGAACACAGGAAGAAATAAATCCCAATAGAAGAAAGAAAATAAGAATAATAAAAAACATCAAGAATTACATAAAGTATCAAATACCCCAGATTAATAAGGAAAAAATAAATTACATATAATTTGAAAGAGGAAGGGAATAACAGAATGCAGGAAATCATAAACAATTGCTTTCAAAAATAAAGATTAAAATAAATAATATTAATTTTTTAAACAAAAGATAAAGATGGGCTGATTTAATTTAAAAAAATATTAACAATGTCCAATAAAAAACACACTTATGAGCTGAAACATACAAACACTGGAAATCTAAGGACAGAAAATGTTCTAGGCAAATGACTTAAGAAAATAAATATTTTATATGTAAAAGATGATTGCAGGACAAAGTCAGTTAGTAAAGACACAGAGAGTCTGCATGTTAGTAAAATAAAATATCCACCAATAAAACAAAGAAGTGCAAATAAACATGAAGCAAATATCAAAACATCATTATTTATTATGCCATCACTACTGGACACTAAAGGTCTGGTAGGACTCAACGTGGTATTGGTTTTGACCTCAATAGCATCCTTTCTGCAATGGATGAATCAGCTAGAGGAACAACAACCACAAGAAAAACAGCAATAACAGACCTAAATTATAATGTACATATCCTAACAGAGACCTAGGAACATTATCTATGGCAGCAATAGGATACAAACTCTTTCAATTTTCAGATGGAATTTTCCCAAAGCACATCCCAGGAGGTCACAATGTAAATCTTTTCAAATATAAGATCATTGAAACAATTTCTTGGTTCTCATGAGATCATAACATAATTAAACTGAAAATCAGAACAGAGTGAAAATGTCCAATGCACTGAGACTGAGTAATATTGATTTAGATTAACAGGAAGACATTGAAAATATTAGTGGAGGCATTATAAAATTCTCACCACCAAATGGAAATGAAAAAAAAATAAAACATCAGAACCTTTCAGACATATCAAGAGTGGTCCTAAGATAAAATGTTTAAATCTATGAATGATATGTTTCCCTGTGTCTATAAGAACATGGCTTCACTGGCTGTCTCCTGCTCACAAGATAGCAATACACAGCTCCTCTCCCATGTTCTTCTGTTCTATTCATCCTGTGTTGTTCCCTGAGCCTTAATGGAGACAATATGAATGTCCTGCTTGGCACTGAAGTAGGAGTTATTCTCAGTACCGTGGGTTGCTCTGATTTCTGTTATTAAGACTGCAAACAGCATTTGTATATGAACACTAAGTTAGATGTTTAGAAGGCAGCTTGATGCTGTGTCAGGTTATCTAAAAAAAGCATCCCCCTGATGCTTCCTAGCTGTGGGCTTTTAACCAGGTTTCTAGTACCAGGAATGGATTCCATTTTGTGGAATAGGAATCAAAACCAGGCTAAAAGTTTCAGTTGCCTCAAAACCACTAATTGATCTGGGGAGATTCAGCTAGGCTGTGGACAGGACTTTCCATTTGGCAGTGTACTGGGCTGTTGCTAAAGAAGACAAAGCAAGCTGAGTATTAAGTATTGGGATGTACTTATTGCTCACGGCCCTGATGGCTCTGAAACAGAGAGTCAGAATGTTCTGGAAAAGTCATCCTCTTGGCTTGTTAAGGAACTGATCATGTTTCTTTGCACTAACTTCACTAAACCAAGATGTCCTTTAAGGGTTTTCCTATTAAATGTTATTTTTCCCCCAAACTAAATCTTCTGGGCACCCTGTTTTCCATGTTGTCCCATATTCAGGACAGATGAGGTCTGAAACAATCAACCCCATGGAGCTTTCTGGAAATTTCTCAGAGTATGTTTGTGAATTTCCAGTTCCTGTTGTCATTTTCTGCCTACCTGTAAGTGCCCTTCTCGTGTACCCAGCTGTGTGTAGTTAAGTGTCTCCTTGTACTCTATTAATGGTCACACTGAACCTGCCTCCTGCTCCACCCCCATGGATTTCTTCATGAATTCCTATATGCTCCAGAATTTATATTATTACAAGGAAATCTGTATTTACCTCAAAATATTTCCTGTGTGCATTATACATAGTAAATCCTTCTCATATTATAAACTTTAAACACAATTAAATTTGGGAAAAAGGCAAGCAACGAAGGAAGGAAGGAAGGTAGAGAAAGAAAGAAACAAAAAAAGAAAGCATCATAGCTCACCCAGGTAACAAGTCTATTTCAATTCTGCATGTATAAGTCTGCGTGAATCAATATCCCAATGTAGAGATCAGAGCATAGTTTACTGTTGGTTCTCTTTTCTCTTGTGCGTGCTAGGGTTCAAACTCCTGCCATCAGGCTTGACAGTAATGCCTTTATCCACTAATCCACCTTGCCTGGTTAAGAGTATCTCAAATTACATCTCATGCCAAATTATTTAAAATAGAGAATTGAAACACTTGATATTAGAATGTTATACTTTCTATTCTCATTTAAATAGGACTAATTCAGAATTATCTGTGCTAGAGTGCATTATGAGATAGGCATTTGTGAGGAAAACATTCATTTCTCTGACTATTGCTTTTGGTTCTGATCCTTATTCGTTTAAATAGATGCTCCATGTGGTTTATAAACATACCTGCCACATGATTTTAATACACTTAAATTAATTTGAATGAATACTACTTTCCTTCAGATAACTTAAAATGTAAACTTTCTATATATTATTTTTGGAACTGATCTTTTTTCAATTTAGTCAAATATATATATACATATTATTTGACTAAATTGAAAAAAATGGATTATATTTTTTTCTTGGAATAGTGATTATATATTTATGATTACTGTAAATGCAGATTTATCCATGACAAATTTTGTTCATGTTTAGGATGCAAAACCTCTGCACATTTTGTAACCACAAATCAAAATAAGATCCAAAAATGCCTATTCTACAAGGAAAAAAATAAAGCCTAAAATAACTAGATGCCAACATTTTAGCAGTGTATTATTCTTACTAGTGCAGTCTGACCTAATCTTTTCTGACTGGTTTGCTAGCCATAAGGTCATTTTTAATGCTCCTCATTGAGCATCCAAAGGACAATTTTCTGAAACTCTCCCATATGTTTTAGTCTCTCTAACATTCGTGACCCTTTGCAAGATGACTCTTCCCATCTACATGTGAAAAGTGCTACACTCCCTTTAGCAATTTAAATTGCTTTTAGCAGGTCAGGTCATTTCATTTAATAGTTCCACATTACTTTATTCAGCTTTCAACTCTTAGAAACACACAGAAATGCTACACTCCAATTCTCCTTTTCAACGGAAGTTAATATTACATTTGTATGGTTAAAAATTACTTCTGGCTTACATTCATTTTTTTCTGTTATTTTTAAATGTTCCAAACACTTGATCATGAATTTAATATTGGACAAAAGTTTAGAAATCCAGGTTTTAAATACGTTTGAGGGATAAACTTTTGTCCTCTTCTTATGGGTTTTATTACCCCAAAGAATGTTAGGTTATTCAATTATTGCTGTATTTAAGCAGTATATATTAAACTACAGTCAGCAAAGATTATTTTGAATAATTTATAAAGCTTGAGAAACAGTTACTTTCTCTTAGAGCAACATCATCTCTGGAGCTTACTCTTCTTAGATGTTTACAGGAAACTAAGTTGAGTGTCCATCCGTTCTAGGCTTGTTTATTGCAGGATCTTTGAGAAGTACCTAAGGCCTACTATAAATGCCTACTTCAGAAGCATTAATCCAAGCCCTTCCTCCATTAAATATTTCCAAAATCCCTCCCTCTGAAACAATAAGCTTGCTGTCCAATGCCTATCAACATATCTTATCTGCAACTCACAAACGGAGCCAATGAGGGATAAGAGAATTCTCTAGGAGGGAATCCTGGTGATAGCCACTTCAGTCCATTGTAAGAAACAGTTGACTGTCTAGGGAAGACAAGAGACTGAAGCAGGAGGCCAGCAATAGAACAAAATGCAGATGGGAGAGGGAAGTAGAGTTAGGAGAATATGGGGTTGCTATAAGAATAGGAATTTCATAAAGCCCCCTGTGTCCTCTCATTCTTCTTGTCATCTCACATGCAAAAAAAGATGGTTCTTGAGCAGGTTTTTTCTTCCCATCTTTATTCTCACAAGAAAGGAAGTGTCCTTTCAGCAAGCCCACAGTAGCAATGTGTATATTTATTTAGAAAAGAATTAAGAAGAAATCATAGCACACGTTCAAGAAGTATAAAACATGATTGTTGTTCAAGGTGGTCTGCTACAGTGAAACTCCACGGTGCATAAGAGGGAACATCTGCAAGTTCCAAGGCATCATGGGAAAAAGAGAATGGATGACCAAGGGACAGAATGGGGTCTACTGACGGAAAATTGGTCAAGGAGATGTCAGCAATAAAGGGGAAATAAAGAAGCTTGATGAGATACAGCCACAGAAAATTGGGAAGATGGAAAAGATGGGGGAAGGGTGTGTTTAAATTGGCCTTACCTAGTGATCTTGATGATCAAAAACCAGGGACATAAAACCATACCTGGTGAGCCGCAGTGAATGAGAAAAATGTTCACATATGGAGAACAATCTAAGTTTTTCCAAGAGGAGAATTCTTCCTAAAATGGAGTGGTAATATAGTGCTAAAAGTGGACAATGCATAGATTAGCTGGAAAACCTGAGAGTTTGGATGTGCCAAAATTCAGCAAGAGTAGAGAGAAGATGATTCATTCCTGAAATGTCATTGATAGCTATATCTATAGGTTTTAAATTAAACTGTCATTTGTTGTTTATATACAGAAGTGTAACTATTCATAAAACTGTATAATTAACTATATATGAAATGATACCTATATATTGTTTACCTTTTCCACCTTTCATTTGCTTTCCTTTTAATATAGAGATTAAGGTTTTATTATTTTAGGCATAAGATTCTATGAAGGTTTCCATTAATGAGACAGTTTTGAAATGGAGGCCAGGCCCTGGCAGTTTGGAAAGGAAACTTTACAAAAGGGTAGTCAGTCAAGAGCTGAAGAGAAGCAATCTCCCAGACATCACCTTTTGACCTCTGCTGTGATCAAGCCCATCAAGAGGACAGTGAGCATAAGAGGAAGGTCTATTCTGCAGTATCTGATAATGACCTGTTTTTAAATCCCAAGTGAAACTCAACTTACTAGTTTAAATTTTAGTTTTTAGAAAGTCTGAAAGGTTTTCCAGTGCCCTGCTTGGAATCTCCTGAAGCCTGGTACTGTGCTTCAGGAGTCCAGGCAGACCAGTCCATCCACAGTCTGCCGAAGTCAAAGTACTAGTAACATGCCCACCCTCTGGACGAGGTGAACATGGGTCTGTGTCCATCCTGCCTTCCGGTGTCCTGCTTGGAGACTCCTGAGGCTTATACCCTGTGCACAAGGGGATCCCGTCCAGGTGGGACAGCCAATCCAGAGTCTGCCAACATCTTGGTGCTAGTCCTACCTCCAAACATGGGTAGAGGAGAGCCATGAGAAAATTGGACTTTCTTACACCCACCTGCAGAGAACCTTAGCATCATACTCATGAAGAGAGGGAAAGACCCCAACTGTTTCCATTCTGGAAGAAGGGATGGGAAGACAACCTTATTAGAACACATTCAACAACAGATACCACCAGAGTCAAGGGACTCCACACCAGCAATACCTGAACATCTCAGCACAGCTGAAGCAGAAGTGAATGACCCTAAAAACAGCTTTATGAAGATGATAGAGACCCTCAGAGAGGAAATGAGAAAATCCCTTAAAGAAATAGAAGAAAAAACAAAAAAAAATCAATAAATGGAGGAAAAGCCAAACCAAAAAATGCAAGACAATTCAAACAGTGCAAGCTTTGAAAGCTGAAACAGAGACAATTAAAAAAATAGTCTGAGGGAATGTTTGAAATAGAAAAGCTGGGTAAATGATTAGGAACTACAGATGGAAGCATAACTAACAGAATACAAGAGATGGAAGAGAGAATCTGAGGCATTTGAGGATACACCAGGAGAAATAGATTCATCAAACAAGGAAAATCATTAGTCCAACAAATCCCTAAAACAAAATATGCAGGAAATATGGGACACTATGAAAAGACCAAACCTAAGAATAATAGGTATAGAAGAAGGTGAAGAAACCATTACTAGTCAAGGAAGAAATAAAAAAAAAATAAAAGAAATTAAAGACTTCCTGGAATGTAGGGAGAATGAAGACACAACATAGCCAAATCTATGGAACACTTTGAAAGCAGTGCTAAGAGGAAAGTTCATAGCACTAAGTGTCCACATGAAGAAACAGGAGAATAATCACACTAGAGAATTAACAGAACAACTGAAAGCTTTAGAACACAAAGAAGCCAATAACCCCTGGAGGAGTAGACACCAGGGAACAATCAAATTGAGGGCTGAAATCAATAAAGTAGAAACTGGGAAAACAATTTCAAAGAATCAATGTAACAAAGAGTTGGTTTTTTGAGAAAATCAACAAGATAGACAAACCTTTATACAAGCTAACTGAGTGGCAGAGAGGGAACATTCAAATTAACAAAATCAGAAATGAAAAAAGGGATAAAACAATGGATGCTGAAGAAATCCAGATAATCATCAGGTCATACTTAGAAAACCTGTACTCACTCCACAAAATTCAAAATTTTAAGGGAAATGTACAATATTCTGGATAGATATCACTTATCAAAATTAAATCAAGAAAAGACAAGAAATTTAAATGGGCCTTTAACCCCTAGTGAAATAGAAGCAGTTATCAAAAGTCTCCCAATGAAAAAAAAAAAAAAAGCAAAGGGCCTGATGGTTTCACTTCAGAATTCTATCAGAAATTCAAAGATTAGCTAATACCAGTTCTCCTTAAAGTGTTCCACAAAATAGAAGCAGAATGGTCATTGCCAAACTCTTTTTACAAGGCTACACAATTACCCTGTACACAAGCCATACAAAGACACACATAAGAAAGAGAACTACAGACCAATATCCCTCATGAACCTTGATGCAAAAATACTCAATAAAATAGTGACAAATCAAATACAAAAACACATCAGAGAAATCATGCACCATGACCAAGTAGGCGTCATCCCAGGGGGGCAGAGATGGTTCACCATACAAAAATCCATAAAGGTAATCCACCATTTAAACAAACTGGAAAAAGAAAAACCACATCATCATCTAATTAGATGCTGCAAAAGTCTCTGACAAAATCCAGCACCCCTTCTTGATAAAGGTCTTGGAGAGATCAGGGATAAGAGGAACACACCTAAGCATAACAAAGGCAATACAGCAAACCGGCAGCCAACATCAAACTAAATGAAGAACTCAACTCAATTCCTCTAAAATCAGGAACAAGACATGGCTGTCTCCTCTCTCCATATTTCTTCAATATTATACTTGAAGTTCTAGCTAGAGCAATAAGACAACAAAAGGAGATCAAGGGGATACAAATTGGAAAGGAAGAATTCAAACTCTCACTATTTGCAGATGATATGATAGTCTACATTAGTGACCCGAAAAACTCTACCAAGGAACACCTACAGCTGATAAACACCTTCAGCAAAGTGGCAGGATAAAAAATTAACTCAAAAATTCAGAAACCCTACTATATAGAGACAATAAATCTGCTGAGAAAGAAATCAGAGAAACATCACCCTTAAATATCTACAAACAACATAAAATATCTTGGGGTAACACTAACCAAACAAATTCTGTATAACAAGAACTTGGAGTCTTTAAAGAAATAAATTTAAAAAGATACCAGAAAATGGAAGGATCTCGCATGTTCTTGGATAGGTAGAATCAACATAGTAAAAATGGCAATCTTGCCTAAAGCAATCTACAGATTCAATGCAATTCCCACCAAAATACACGCACAATTCTTCACAGACGTTGAAAGAACAATTCTCAACTTTATATGGAGAAACAAAAGACCCAGGATAGCCAAAACATCCCTATACAATAAAGGAACTTCTGGAGGCATCACCATCCCTGACTTCAAGCTCTATTACAGAACTATAGTCCTGAGAACAGCTTGGTATTGGCACAAAAAGAGACAGGTAGACCAATGGGATCAAATTGAACACCCTGATAGTAAATCACACACTTAGGAACACCTGATTTTTGTCAAAGGAGCTAAATTTATACAATGGCAAAAAGAAAGCATCTACAACAAAAGTATGCATAACTGGCATGAAGAAGACTACAGACACATCAATATCTATCAGCATGCACAAAACTTAAATCCAAATGGATCAAAGACCTCAAGATTAATCCAGCCATACCGAGCCACTTAGAAGAGAAAGTGAGGAGTACGCTTGAAGGAATTGGTACAGGAGACACTTCCTGAACATTACACCAGTAGCACAGACACTGAGATCAACAATTAATAACTGGGACCTCCTGAAACTGAGAAGCTTTTGCAAATCAAGGGACACAGTCAACAAGACAAAACTGCAGCCCACAGAATGTGGAAAGATCTTCACTAACCTCGCATCTGACACAGGGCTGATTTCCAAAATATACAATGAACTCAAGAAGCTAGTCACCAAAACACCAAATAATCAAATTTAAAAAGTTTAGTGGGGAGATACAGAGCTGGCTTAGTGACGTGCATGCTCCTATGGAGTCAAATGAAGCATAGTTTGAAACATGAGACTTGGCATACCAATAATAGCTGGAAGCATACTTCTGCTGACATGGTTCAAATAATCTGCCGGAATTTGTTACTTAAAACAAGGAAGTAGCTGTCAGGGTCAGTGAACTGTGCTCCACTTTTCTGCAGATATAGGGAAGTGCTTGTTGCTTCATAGTCATTTAAATATACTAGAGTCATTGTTTCATAGGGGGATATATCTCCTGATGCCTTGTGTGGTCCTATGGGTTTAAAGATTGTGAAACAGCTTACATGAGCATAGGCATAAAAATTATATAAAAATAAAGTTTGACATGCAGTTGCTTCTACCATGCATCCACAGTGTCCTTATTTTGGTGAGACCTTACCCAGGGACCCTAATGCTCGAGATGTTGACAGTGGGGTACAGAATTATATAGAGAATTCTCAATAAAGGAATTTAAAATGGTTTAAAGACACTTAAGAACTTGCTAAACATTCTTAGCCATCAGAGAAATGTAAATCAAACCAACTCTGAGATACTATCTCATTCCTGTCAGAATGGTTAAAATAAAAAACACCAAGGACAGTTTATGCTGGAGAGGATGTCGAGAAAGGGCAACACTCCTCCACTTCTGGTGGGAGTTCAAACTTGTACAGCCACTTTGGAAATCAGTATGGTGGTTCCTCAGGAAAATGGGGATCAGTCTACCACAAGCCCTAGCCATTCCACTCCTAAGCACATACCCAAATAATGCATGTTCATACAACTAGGACATCTGCTCAACTACATTCACAGCTGCATTATTTGTAATAGCCAGAACATGGAAGCAACCTAGATGCCCCTCAACTAAAGAATGGATGAATCAACTAAAGAATGGATGGAGAAAATGTGGTACATTTATACAATGGAGTACTACTCAGCAGAAAAACAAAACAAAACTAAACTAAAAAAAATACAAACAAACAAACAATGGAATCTTGAAATTCACAAACAAATGGACGGAAATAGAAGAAAGCATCCTGAGTGAGGTAATCCAGTCACAAAAAGAAAAGCATGGTGTGCACTCACTCATATATGGATTTTAGACATAGAGCAAAGAATTACCAACCTACAATCAACACCGCCAGAGAAGATAGGAAACAAGGAGGACCCTAAGAGAGACATAAATGGTTCCCAGGAGAAGGGGAAAGGGACAAGATCTCCTGGGCTAATTTTGGAGCATGAGGGAGGGGAGACGGAGTTAGCAGGAAGAGAGAGGAGAGGAGGAGCAGCAAGATTGAGTTAGAAGAATAGAGGAGAGCAAGAAAAGAAATACCTTAATAGAGAGGGTCATTATAGGCTTAAGGAGAAATCTGGCACTAGGGAAATATCAAGAGATTTACAAGGATGACCCCAACTAACAATTTAAGCAACAGTGGAGGGGCTACCTTAAAAGTCCTTCCCAGATAATGAGATTAATGACTGTCTTATATGCCATCCTAGAGCCTTCATCCAGCAGCTGATGGGAGCAGAAGCAGACACCCACTGTTAAACACTGAGCCAAACTCATGGAATCCAGTTGCAGACAGGGAGGAATGATGACCAAAGGGGTTAAGAACAGGCTATAGACACTTCCAGAAACAGCTGACCTGAACAAGGGGTTACTCATAGACCCCAGACTGTTGGCTGGGAAAACAGCATAGAACCAACCCAGAATCCCTGAAAGTGGGTGTCAGTTAGGGGGCCTGGGCCTCTGCTTGTGGATCAGTATATATCCCTAGTATATGAATGCATTTTGGGAGACCGTTCCACCTAGATGGATATTCTCTCAGGTTAGACACATCGGGGAGGGTCTAGGCCCTGCTCTAAATGATATGACAGACTTTGAAGATCCCACATGGAAGGCCTCAGCCTCCCTGTGGGGCAGAAAAGGTTTGGGATAGCAGGTCTGTGGGTGCAGAGGAAGAGGGGAGTGATAGCAAACTTGGATTGACATGTAAAACAAGCTTTCTTCTAATTTAATTTTTAAAAAGAAAAAATGTGTAAGATTAAATGAAGTGAGCTTGCTTTTGAGCCACCAACCAGCTCTCAATCAGGTTGCAGAGGCATTATTAGTTATGAGTGCTTTGCCTTATCTTAGCTCTTACTTTAATCAGTTTCTCTTTATCTATGATTTGCCTCAGGAACTTTTACCTTTCTTTCACCTTCCTTCTTCCCTCCCATCCTTCCTCTCTTTAACTCACACTCTTTCTCTCTTTCTTTTTCTCTCTCACTTCTTCTTTCCCATACTCATGTCTAGATTTCTCCTCCTACATATTCTATGTACCTACCAGCCCCACCAATCACTCTGCTCCCTATCTACTGTCTATTCAGCTTTTTATTTGACCAAATGCCGTAGGCAGGCAAGGCAAAACAGCAACACATTTTTTTGTGTGTGTGTTAAATATTAACATCTTTTGTTTTTTCCATTATTTTATTTAAATTAGAAACAAGATTGTTTTACATGTCAATCCCAGTTCCCTCTCCCTCCCCTCCTCTCCTGTCCCCCACTAACACCCTACCTATCCTATACCATTTCTTCTCCCCAGGGAGAATGGTGTCTTCCATGGGGTGTCTTCAGAGTCTGTCATATCCTTTGGGATAGTGCCTAGGTCCTCCGCCATGTGTCTAGGCTGAGGAAGTATCCCTCTATGTGAAATGGGCTGCCAAAGTCCATTATTGTGCTAGGGATAAGTACTGATACACTAAAAGAGGCCCCATAGATTTCTGAGGCCTCCTCACTGACACCCACACTCATGGGGTCTGGATCAGTTTCATGCTAGTTTCCCAGTGATCAGTCTCGGGGCCAAGATCTCCCACTTGTTCAAGTCAGCTGTTTCTATGTTTCCCCAGCCTGGTCTTGTCCACTCATCACTCCTCCTTCTCTGCTACTGGATTCCAGTTCAGTTCAGTGTTTATCTGTGTGTATCTCCATCTACTTCCATCAGCTGCTGATGAAGGCTCTAGGATGGTATATAAGTTAGTCATCAATCTCATTATCATTTAAGGTAGCCTCTCCACTGTTGCTTAGATGGTTAGTTGGTGTCATCCTTGTAGATCACTGGACATTTCCCCAGTGCCTGATTTCTCTTTAAACCTACACTGGCTCCCTTTCTGATGGTATCTCTTATTTTTCTCTTCTCTATTCTTCCCTCTACATAACCTTCCTGCTCCTTTATGTGCTCCTCACTCCTCTTCTTCTCCCCTTCTCATTCTCCTAGCTCCCTTTCCCTTCCCCCTATGCTCTCAATTTACTCAGGAGATCTTGTCCCTTTCTCCTTCTCTGGAGGACCAGGTATGTCTCTCTTAGAGTCCTCTATGTTGCCTAACTTCTCTAGTGTTGTGTATTGTAGGCTGGTAATCTTTTAATAGCAACACATTTTTACGTAATTAATTACACAAATGCAGTATTAGAAAATGTAACATATCTTTGCCTAGTTAAACCAATGAAACATAAACAACACGCCTTTACAGAATAAAGGTAATATCTACAAAACCAACAAATGTAATATATTTCCTAGTTAAGGTAATACCATAGCAATTAAAATTATAACCTGAGAAAATATTCCTTAGTTAATGTAACTTTTCTATAGACTTATTTTTTTTAGATAGACTTGAAAAGAAATTATAAGGAGTTTCTATTTATCATCTGCAAAATGCTCCTTAATAATAAAATATGGAGTGTTGAAAAAAAAAGACCTATTTGGACGTAGGCAAGGAAACTATTACAATAGGGAAAACCTCCTGGATATAACCCAGAAGTTTTTTAAGAATAAAATATATATTTTATAAAAATATAAAATAATATTCTTTCTCTCATAGGAAGGATAAACAATGCTGTGATGAATCAGGTGTGGGAAATGAGATGAAAGATTGGGTAATAGACAACAATATGCTCTGTTCTTGGTTCAGCCTACTCTCCTGGTAGTGTATGTATTGCTGAGTATGAAAACATATGGGTGAGGAATATGTTACTGATCCTAAATAGGGGAAGACCCAGTGGTTTATGTAGAATCATGAAACCCTTCCACCCCCCATAAAATGCCAAAACCAAACTTTGGTTATTAACATTTTGTATAAATGACCACTACTAGGCATAGAATGAGGTTTGGAAGTTTTGTGTGCAGCTGTGTAGATAGAGGAGTCCTTTGTGCATCCCTTCTATGTCTCAAAAAGAAGAGAGAAAGTAGTGTTGGTGGTAGGCATGTCTAACAGTGTTTGTTTTTCCCAATTCTGTGTTTTTCATATATCCACTTTAATATGAGCTTTTTTGTTGTTGTTTTCAATTTTTTGTTTTGTTTTTGTTTTTGTTTTTTGCTCACGATTTCAAAGGGATTAAAAGCCACCTTGGTAGAGACAATGGTGGCAGGAACATGCATGGGAGGTTTCTGAAACTTACAGAAAAGGAAACTAAGAAAACAGTGAAAACCAGGCAAGGATGCAATCTTCAAAGGCTTGTTAGTGATCACCTACCACCTGCCAAAGCCCACTTTCTAAAAACTCCAGAGCCTTAAAAATGATTCTATTTAGTAATATGTACATTTATATGAATAAGCATATGCATGCAAAAACAATTAATATAAAGAAGCCATGGATTTGAGTGAACATAAGGAAGGGTGCTTGGGACAGTTTGGAGAAGAGGAAGGGAAGGGACAAACAACTAAATTGCAATCTCAGAAATTAAACAAAACAAACAAATTCAATTCAAAGTCAGGGTGCTCAGCTGAATTTTTGAGGGACAATTCAAAATCACACCGTAAAACCACCTCAGTAAAAGTCAAAGTACAACATAATATAAAAAATCTAATACAACAGAGCAAAAAAAAAGGAATAATATTCTCAATGTGAGTTTTAACTTAGTTGTGTATATTTTGACATGGTTGGCTGGTATTCTTTGAGGAGAACAGAACACAGCTATGTACCACCAAAAAATTACAGAAAGCTGTGAGTATTAGTTTCTATACCTAGTATCAAAATCTAAAATAAATATTAAAAAACAGAACACAATGATTAAAATTTCTTCTTTCAAAGATATTACTTGTAGCCTAAGAAGAAAGATGTAATTTCAGCTTTATTTATGGTGTGTATTTCATTTAACTTTCAGTAGCCTATAAATGGTTTAAAATATTAAATTTTTATTGATTTAAATTCACCATGTCATTTTTCATGTCTCAAGGACCAAGTGGCCTGGAGTTTAATTAAAAGCAAACATTGAATGCATTGCCACTGAGAGAAACCCTTCCCTCAGGCTAATGTTCCTGGAAGGTTTGACATCTGTGTGTTTTTCTGAGGAGTTCTAGGTAACTGAAGCTGATGACCATGTAAGTGTCATATAACTGAAGACTAACATTCTATGCACTTCAGTTGATGACATGAGCACTCCATGGTGTACAGAAGAGGAAAGTTTTATTGCAGATGTGAGAGAAAGAATAGCCAGAAGCATTTGGAAAAGGCCAGAGTAGACAAAGAGAAAGAATACTGAACATGGCCAATTGAATGGACAGCCAGGTAATATGCAAAAGAGTGGGGAAATAGCAGGTTCTAGATACTTATATAGAGAGAAGCAGAGACTAGCCAAGGAATAAACTTAGCAATAATAGCAAGGTTTGAAGGAGAATGAGAATCTGGGGGAGGGAAGCCTGAGAGCTGGAGGGAGTTTGGGGTAGAGGAGGAAAGTGTGAAGTACTAGGATGTTATAAGGACTTGGAAAAGTGCAGTGTTTGTGGTACTGAGGAAGTCTGCAGGCCAGCCTGAGTTTTGATATGCCAAGAGGCAACCACTGTTAGCCATATGTCCCTTACACCAGAATTAAGGGAAGTGACTCCTCTTGGTAGAGTTGGACCAGCCTCACAAGTTCCGGTGGAATTCTAGTTTTTATCTACCTGCTGGAAATTTTCCTTACAGTCCAGGCTAAGCTTATTTCTGGATACTGGACAGCACTGTGAGGTTTGGAGAACTGGGAGGTTTTTTTCATATCTGACAATATCCATCATTTTATTGAAAGAAATCATTCCTAGGCCAGGTGTTGTTGGCACACACCTTTAATACCAGCAGTCAGAGGCAGGGGCAGGCGATCTCTTTGAGTTCTGGCCTACAAAGCAAGTTCTAGGACAGGCTCTAAAGCAATACACAGAAACCCTCTCTCAAAAAAAAAAAAAAAGAAAAGAAAAGAAAACACAAAAAGAAAAAGAAACCATCCCTTTCTATAACATTTTTATAGATATATAATATTTATATAATATAAAAATAGTTTATATAACATTTATGTAATATGCAATCATTTTATGTAATGTAGTTTCGAAGTAATTGATAAAATAGAAAGACACAATTGGTCATCATTTGAACTGTAATGAAAAAATGCTTTTATTGTATTTGAAATCTGATGTTTTATCAGGTTGAATATAGCAAGATTCAGTTTATAAAGTTTAATTGAAAACAAAATTATATATCTTACTCTTATTTGTTTTCCTTACAGACTTCATAAACTATGAAGGGACTATTCATTATTGTTGATTAACTTCATCCTTAGTTTCTAATAAGTATTTTTTATCTTGATACTCAACATTTTCACTTTCAAGAAGGAGATTGTTCTATGATTCATGTCCATGATGATAGCAAGAGATTGAAGTATTCTTAGGCTATCCAGATCACTCTTAGAATGCAGTTAGATAAAGGACTTGTTGGAACAAGAGCAGGAAAAATTCAACTTTGTCAGACTACAAGTTTATGCAACTAAAATAGTTCATTTTAGAAAAATATATACTAATTTGTTTAAAAACATAAACACTTGTTTGTGTCGAGTTAGACAGACATAAATTCCTCACTGCATTGGGAAGTTCATCACTCAGGTACTGCTGGGATTCCTAGAGGAGAAAGATTGCAAGGCTCTGTTCCTCCTTTTCAATACTAAAGAAACCCTTAATTATTAATAAGAACTCTTGTATTGCAAAAAAAGAAGTCTTTTAATTCCTAGCTGATATGAAAGTTGTCAAAGTAAGCCCAGGTTTTTCAAAAGCTTCCAGCTATCACACTAATACAGCACTCGGCAGGAAGTAAACTGTGGAGGACAAGTTCCTTAACCTTCCTGAAGAACGGTTTTAGGGAGCAGCAATGCAAACATTGGGATCAGCCCCCATATGAGCTGGGCATCCAGTAACAGCTTAGTAAATCTTTAAGAGTAATGGAAGAACAAAATCAATCCTTCAAACCTTTTCTGACAGAAAAAATTTCTTAGGTACCAGAAATTTTGAATCATTTGGATATATTCTCAGGGACCACTTTTTGTTTGTTTGTATTTTTAGTGTTCTGAAAATTGGAAAAAAAGGTAAATAGACTTGCCCTTTAATAATTCTTCATAGTTTTATGTCAGCTCTGCTTTTGTTTACATTATTGATTTAAATGATGTGAGTATACCTTCTTATCTTCGGCATCTCTCCAACTAGTTCTTTAATTTCACTTCTAATTTGGAGTAATGATATTCTAAATGCATGATTATAAGTTGGACCAATATAGCATTGCAAAGGTGGCTTTTATCAGAGTAGTTTGAATGATGCATTAGTGTATACTATCATTGTATGCTGTCCCAGGAATGATTTATTAGAATACTACATCATATTATAGATGGAGAATGGAAATATGTACAGAATGCCATGGTCAATTGACATATTAAAATTATGTGATTTATTAGGATATTTTGCACATCTGTAGACAGAAATTTTACTTAAGCCTAGTGTCATGAAGATACTGTATATTTCTATATAAAATTTAAAGTATATTAGCTGTTTGATACGTCAGTTAAATAATGAGAATTGATAACAAAAATCTTAACTGCATTTTTGATGTACATTTTTACTCAGAGCATGATTTGTATTTAAACATATGATTTGAGACAGTAGTTTGGGAACAAGAGCTCAACAAGTTGGAGAGTGTGTCTCTTAGGCAGCTCTGCTGGTCTGTGCCTCCTCCAGATAGTTGGACTGGTTTGGCAGCTGGCTAGTAGTCTTCCATGCAGATCAGAGTGAGATTATTCTCTTCCATCCTTACTGCTTACAAAACCTTAAAGAGAGAGGAACCTAGCACGTTTAGTTAATTGTAAGGAGTTCCTTGAGCTGTGGTCCATAAATATGATTTGTTGAAGAAAAATTATTCAAAATTATTCAAAATTATTCAAATTCCCTCTCTATTTTTTTTACATTGGTTCATCATTAGTAACAATAACAACAATTTATCAAATATATATGACAATTTGTGTATACATTTCAAAGAATTTAGTGCCTCAGAAGAATATAATATAAAAATATTTTTTTTCTTCCTTCACATGTTGTTATGTCTGTTGGTTGCTACCTTTGCTGTGAATAATCTATGATATGCTCTCATTTATTTTCATTTTCCCAGTGAATTTTGTGTCATACCTAAGATATCATTTCTGAGACCAATGTCATACAGGATTTTATGATTCTTTTTATGGGATTTGCAAATTTGGGTCTTAAACTTCACTCTTTAATTTCAGTTGAAATAAAACCACAGCACAAGATAATGGTTCAGTATACCTATTTTATATGTGCACACCAGGGTTTCTCAACTCCATTTGACAATGCACTTCTCACTATGCATTCTTGGCAGTCTTACCTGGTTCCAGTTGATTATATATTCATGGATTGATTTCTGAGCACTGTGTTCTATCTCAGTGGCATATATGTTTTTCCTTATGCCAAGTTCAGGCTGTTTTAGTAGTATGGGGATATGTTTTGGAATGAAGAATTGTAACAGTCCCAATTTTGTTTATCATTCTAAAAATTGTTTTGGATAACTCAGTTTTTTTTTTATTTCTATTTCCATGCTTTTGAGTGGAATTTGCACTAAATATTAAGATAGTCCTTGTTGGTATGCTACTTTTGTAGATCTAAGTCTTCAAATCCACCATTATTTATATCTTTGCATTCTTTTCTCTTCTTTGTTTTTCAAATGTTAACTTCTGATGTAAAATGTTTTTAATAGTTTAATTTTAATTTGTTCTTCATCCTGTCTTTCCCTTTGTTTTTTTATTGAAAAAATTCAGGAAATATATTCTTTATCTAGCTCCTGTTTATTTTTGATTCTGTGGTAAGTGCTACCCTTTTTAAATTTACTTTTTATATTATGTTATTTAGAAACAGAATTTATTTTGTATATTAGGATTTTTATCCTGCAAATTTATTGGTTCTAATAATATTCTATTTGAGATTCAGATTTACCTAGATTAAGATCATTTTCCAAACAAATATTTTTTCTTCAGATTTCCTGTTTTACCTACATTTTCCTTTTGTGATGTGCTGGATAGAATTGTATTGCTATGAAGTAGAATTGGTGATCCTTCAAGCTTTCATCAGTGAGTGCTAGCAACACTTCACACATGCTCCTACGTCCAAATAACGTCTCCCTAATCCATGTTTGTTTTATGCTTCCATCACTAAAGTTTATTAATTTGTCTAAATAGTTTCTACCAATTGAAATAAGTATATATTATTTATTCTTCATTTTATTTATTTGTTGATGTTTTGAGACAGACTCTCACTATACAGATCTGGCTTTACTTGATTGTAGGAAGCTCTTCTTGGCATCTTCCTCCCCAGTGCTGGGACTCCATGCTCTGAGTGGCTGTGCTGAGTCTCTATTAACTACTTTTGGCAAACTAACATACATTTACATACTAGAATGACAAGGATGTACTTCAATGAATCATGACATTTGATCCTATAATGTGTTGAACTTTTATGGCTCATTTATATTCAAGACTTTAGAACTGTGTGCACCAAGATTATGACACAGAATATTCTTTTCTGGTAATGTCTCTTTCTAGTTTGAATTTGAAGAAAACAGGTATGCTATAAAATTGCTTTATTTGCATATATTTGCATATATAATTATTTGGTTGACTTTCAAAAATTTGAATTAATTTTTTTTAAAAATAGAGTAGAATTCAACAGTGAATGTATTGGTTCATTTTTTATATTTTTGGCAAAGTATCATACTGTTTTTCTTAAATGCTGTATTTTGTCTGTTTTCACTAACAATATGTACATGCCTCTGTTCTTCATATCGTCAATAATAATTGCAATCATTTGTCTTTTTCATATTGTCCATTTATATTAAGGAGTAATATGATGTTTCGCTATAGTTTTGATTTGCATTTAGATAAAATCAGTAGTGTTAAAAATATTTTCATATATTTGCTTATCATTTGTTACTGCTGTTTGAAAAGTCAGAGTACACATTTTTCATCAGTTTGTGTTTGTGTTAATGAGTTGATTGAAATTTATCCAGTTGATATGTAATATGTTTCTGTCCTAAATATGATTTCTTCACTTTATTTCTTCACTGTGATGAACCGTTACGATTGGTTATTTGTCTGGATTGCTTTCATTGCAATTGTCCACCCCCAAATATTATTCATGTGACTTGTGTTATATCAACTTCCTCTATATTTTCTTCAGGTAACTTGATTGTCCTGGGCTTTCCATGGCATCTGTAACTTATTCCAGTTGTGATATAGGGGTGTAGGTTTTTATTTTCCTTTAGTGCTGGGCAATTCCATTTTCCCAGTGACATATATTGTAGAGGCTGTTTGTCCTTCCCGATTAGGCATTCATGTCATGTGTGTTAAAATCTAAAGGAAGCAGGGCATTGGTGGTGCACGCCTTTAATCCCAGCACTCGGGAGGCAGTGGCAGGCGGATCTCTGTGAGTTCGAGAGCAGCCTGGTCTACAAGAGCTAGTTCCAGGACAGCCTCCAAAGCCACAGAGAAACCCTGTCTCGAAAAAACCAAATAAATAAATAAATAAATAAATAAATAAATAAATAAATAAATAAAAAGGCTAAAGGAAGGAAAAAAAGAAGGAAAGAAAGAAAGAATGAAAGAATGAAAGACTAAATGAAAAATATACCAAGCTAGCCAAATGCTGATCAATCATTTTATGGTGTTAACCATACAGGAGGAATATTATATTTCATTATGGTTTTGATTTTCATATCCCTAAAAATAGGTAATGTTGGCAGTTTTTCATATATCAGTTTCACAGATGTACCAGTCTTTGAGTAAGAGCAAGAATTTCCCTGTTTCTTGATACAAATATCTCCAGTTTGCATTTTAAAACGGGTCTTTAAAAAATCTATCATGATTGTCCTTAGTATTGTGATAAGGATAACATGAAATATGAAAAGTGCTGGTTTATAGATAATTAAGGATTTTTATTTAATTTATCTTGCCTGCTTTAATTTGTGTATTAAAGTTTCACCTGCATTTGTCTCTGTGCCCCATGTGTGTGGCTGGTCCCTGCATGAATATCTGTGCACCATGTGTGAGGCTGGTACTCTGGGAGGCCAGAAGAGGAAATCGGATCCCTGGAGCTGGAGTTACAGAAGGACTGAGCTGCCAGGTAGATGGTGGCAATCAAATGTTGGTTTTCTGGAAGAGCAGCCTGTGTTCCTAATTGCTGAGCCATATCACTAGACCCATAGTAATACATTTAAACATTTTAAAACATGGTAATTCTTTCCATCATTTTGTGCTCACTTCAGTCTTTAAAGGCTTTATAACAGTGTCTCTTTCTTTTATAATAAATATTGACAGCCACAGTGGAATTGCTTTCATTATTTCATTTCTACTCCATTTGTTTAAGACTGCACTGGTACTGAAAATATTTAATATCCAATTAAAGTGAAAATTCCATAACATATTTGTAACTCCATCAAGACACCTGATTATAGAAAAGCATAAAGAATTTGAAATTTAAACAGAAAAATTAAATTGAAAGTATACAATCTCATATTTTTAGATTCATTATAATTAACACCTTTAGACATTGTTTCTAGGTCAGTTTTGCTGCCATGTTAAAAGTAATATCTGAAGCTACATGGAGATTGTTATAACATTCTTCCCTTTCTCACATACATCAAGTAAAATTAATGCTTGTGGATGCCGTTTATACTATGTAGATGTGGACATAATCAACTTTAATATATGTTTAAATGAACTGTAAAAATGGAGAGCAGTTTTACACTTCTTGATTTTTGGTTTGCTTTTGGAAAATGCAGTTGCTTTTAACTAAAAATATTTGTATGTTAGTATGTATTGGGTTCATTTTGTTTTGTTTTGTTTTTATAAGACAGGGTTTCTCTGTGTGGCTTTGGAGCCTGTCCTGGAATGCACTCTATAATCCAGGCTGGCCTCGAACTCACAGAGATCTGCCTTCTTCTACCTCCTGAATGCTGGGATTAAAGGAGTGTGACATTACCACCAGACCTAATTTTGACACGTTTTAATGAACAAAATGTTTTTGCATTATTCAATTCTGCTTTTAAGATAGTAAATGTACATGTTAATGAGTCAGCATATTATAGCATTTTTAAATTAATAGTAATGCTTGTAAAGTTCATAATGCCCAGTTTCTTGTGTTCTCTCTGCATTTCACCCTCTTAATCCCCTCTCCTTTTCTAACAAGGCATTTCTGGTGCCAGTGTGCATCTTGCTACCTTACCTGAAGCTCGGGATAAGTGGCAGTACAAAGGCCTCTTTTTAAAAAAACAGGATTTGATTTTTTTTTCCCAGGCAATTTAGTATAATTTCTTTGAAAGTCTGGCAGCCTCTTATATCAAATTACAATGTACTCTACAAGACAAAATCAAACACAATTGATTTTTTAAAAGCTCTTTTATACCTTAGAGCCCCTGGAAAATCTATGAGGACTTGACCCGTTTGAGACTCTCAGAAGGTTTATTGTTTGGAAGAGCTGGTCTTCACACTTCTGGTCATATCACTGACATGGCCTGTGATTCAAGATATATTCTCCACATTCAACTCAAGGCTTTGGACCATTCTCAACTTCTTTGTCTTTAGGCTAAAATCATTATGTTCTGATTATTTGTCCAAGTGCTTTTTACTCCTTGCCCAGATTTCTAAGAAGATGTTTTCCAAAAATGATGCTTAATAGTTGAATATAGACTTATGAGCTCAAATGTGTTGAGGATGTGGTTCCCAGGTGGTAGTACTATTTGGGGAGGTTCTGGATGCTTTAGGAGTCCAAGCTAGATAATGCTGTCTCAAGGTATTGTACCCAGTCCCTCCCTGGGTTCTTCTTGTCAGCCACCAAGTGAAGAGTCCTCTTTCATTCACACTCTTACAAACTACCTATTCTGCCTAAACATCACCCATAATCAAGGAGTGAACATTCGGGAACCACTCCCCTCAAGTATTTTTCCATATACTTATGTAACTACCACACAAAAGAAACTCAGTGTCTTTTGAGAAGAGTCTAGTAGAATACCTGTACACTTATCAGTTATATTGCCTATTAATCACCTTCAATGTTTCAATAAAGCATTTTGTTACTATACAAAATTTTTCTAACTATCAGTCCTTTCTCACTGGCATGCAAGTCCTTACCTACAGTATCAAAGGTCCCTTCTAAAATTGCTTACTCTCTCATTTCAACCTCTTTTCCATGCATGGACTTGCTTTGGGGATTACTAATTTCTGGTGTATCTATTGTTACAAAGGCAGCACTCATAATTTGGGAGTTTGAAACAACAGTTCCATTTTGCACACCATCTTACCAGAAATTCCAGAAAGTATTATTGGGTAGCCTAAATTCAATGCAGACATCATCAGTGGCACAGGACTCACTGAGCAGCTCATGCACGTTCTGTATAAACCATCTTATCTAATTAGCAACAGGGACCTAGATAAATGAAATTTTATTTTTCCAATTGTGCAGACTAAAAGTACAATTTTAATATTTCATCACAGTCACAGGACTTTGAAACATTCTAAAAAATAGTGCTGGTTTTACACAAAGTTATCTCTTAACTTATTACAGTATAAACATGAAATTAAATACTGTATATTTGAGTACCTACCATGCAAAATTGAATAAGACTATAAATTTATATGTAAGTGCATGTAATCTATAATAGGTCTTTATCTGTTATTAAATATATGAATTTTAAAAATGTATGCAATATCTTTATAAAATATTTTCCATATTTATTATGAGAGTAAATAGCATTATATATTCACATATATTTACACAAACACATGTATACATATACATATATATACATATATAAAATCATGCAAGATACCTAGGGCTCTCAGAAAGGAGGGTGGCCTTATTTATCCAGGATACTATGGGTTGAATTGTCACCTTTCAATTCGGAATCATTGGGTGCTTTGCAGTTTAATGTCAGTGAATGTTACAGAACAAGAGACTCATATGCAAGGCACTGACTTGCACCTCTCTCATGAATGTATGGAGAAGGATTTGCTGTCTAAAAGCATCATCTGGGAACTTATTAGAAATGTAATAGCACAGTTGAGTTAAAGCTGTGGGCCATTGGGTCTAGGAAGCTTTGCTTTAACAAGCTCTCCTGGTGATGCCTATGTATGCAGAATTGAAGAAAACAATGATCTTGATTGTACATCTCATCATTATCATTGTAGTTAAGAAAATCTTTATTAAAAGTTCACTCCGTGATCATCTTGTATTTGGATGGTTAGTAAAGGGTTCATGATCACAGTGAACTGAAGAAGAAGGCATGACTCTTGTGTCTGTAGATTTAGAAATTAAAGTGATCATTGTCGTGAAATTTATAGTAATTAAGCATGCTGTCTGAAGATAAAAAGGTACCTCATGGAAATTGAAAAGGACCAAAAGCAACATAGAAGGTATTTCTGTGAAGCCATGTGACATTAAAACCTTGAAAACATACATAAATTGCTAAAGAAAAATTACAAATGAAATATATTAAGTAGTAGGCTTACAAGGCTAAGATATTTATAACTTTTTACAGAAGAAAATGATACCTTCTTTTGTAACTATGGTGATATGCCACCTGCTACTGACAGCTTAATCCATCTTCTATCATCTCATTGTCAACCTGATTACCAGTCATCTACCCACTATCTATCATGTATTTTCAGTTCTTACCTTACCATATATCATCCATTAAGTACCAAATGTTACCTCTCTATCATCTATTTTATCTAGTGATCTTGTGTTTATTATATCCCTACCTCATGTCTGTTATAAATATCATTTTTGGTATAACTACATAGATTTTGCTACTTCTAGTCACTCTTCTGACGGTCTTTCATAAATCATTCTCTATACAGTTGTAGCCAAGTTTGCACATGCTTTTCTGTGTCTCTTCTTTTCCTTTGATGCCTTAAAACTAAATTCAAATGTTAAAAAAGACTTTGCAACTTATTTTAGGCCTTTTCATTTTCAGTGTTTTAATTATTCACAGGTGTACTGGGTCTCTATGGGTATATGCATGTGACTGTGTGTTTTTATAGAGTTCAGAATAGTAATAGATATAAATTTAAATGATGCTTTCTGTTGAAAACAATTTGGCTTTGGTGTGTACCTCCCTTCATAGAATTATATTTTGTGCTATTGATGCAGTGAGTCTTTGTCTAGGTTATTGGAATTAATATGTTCTCAATTCAACCTAGTAAAACAGGAAGAAAATACTTTTGTACATAGATAAGTAATGTGAATATGTTTTTGGGAATACTTCCACTTCATTATGGCATGTTAATATATAACATGGGAACTTTTACATTTAGTTTTTGTTTGTTTGTTTGTCTGTTACAGACACTGGGTGTCTTTTTTTGCAGATTTTTTTATTTGCGTTAGAAACAAGATTGGTTTACATGACAATCCCCGTTCCCTCTCCTTCCCATGTTACCCTATCACTCCACCAACTAAAACTCTACCTATCACATATTCTTTCTGTTCCCCCTGGATGGTGAGGCCTTCCATAGGGTGTCATCAGTGTCTACCGTATCCTTTGGAACAGGCCCCAGGACACCCCCTATGTGACTTGGCTCAGGGAGTATTCCTCTATGTGGAATGGGCTGCCAGTTTCCACACCTATGCTAGGGATAATTACTAAACTTCTACAAGAGGTCCAGTAAATTTCCCAGGTTTCCTCACTGAAACCCATGTTCTTGGGGTCTGGATCAGTCTCATGCTGGTATTCCAGCTATCAGTCTGGGGAGCAAGAGTTTCCCATGTTCAGGTCAGTTGTTTCTGTGGCTTTCACCAGCCTGGTATGGACCCTTTTGATCTTCACTCGTCCTTCTCTGCATCTGGGTTCTAGTTCAGTTCGGTGATTAGTTGTGGGTGTCGACTTCTACTTCCACCAGCTGCTGGATGAGGGCTATCAGGTGGCATATATGTCAGTCATCAATCTCATTATCAGGGGAAGGCATTTAAGGTAGCCTCTCCTCTGCTGCTTGAATTGTTAGCTGGTGTCATCTTTGTAGATCTCCAGACATTTCCCTAGTGCCTGATTTCTCTGTAAACCTAAAATGTCTCCTCTATTATGGTATCTCCATTCCTGTTATCTTCTATTCTTCCCCTGATTCAACTTTTCTGCTTCCTCACATCCTCCTCACTCAACATCTTCTCCCCTTCTCATTCTCCTAGCTCTGTTCCCCCTCTTCCCGTGCTCCCAATTTGCTCAGGAGATCTTGACCCTTTCCCCTTCTCCAGGGGGCCATGTATGCCTCTGTTAGTGTCCTCCTTGTTTATTAGCTCCTCTGGCAGTGTGGATTGTAGGCTGGTAAGCTTTACTCTATGTCTAAAATCCACATATGAGTGAGTACATACAATGTTTGTTTTTTGTGATTGGTTTACCTTGATCAGAATGGTTTCTTCTAGTTGCTTCCATTTTCCTACAAATTTCAAGATTCCATTGTTTATTTCTGCCGAGTAGTATTCCATTGTGTAAATGTACCACATTTTCTTTATCCATTGTTCAGTTGAGGGACATCTAGGCTGCTTCCAGTTTCTGGCTATTACAAATAGTGCTGCAATGACAGATGTCCTTGTTGTATGAATGTGCTTCTTTTAGGTAAATGCCTTAGAGTGGAATTGCTGGATCTTGTGGTAGACTGATTCCCATTTCCTAGAGGAGTTGCCATACTGATATCCAAAATGGCTATACAAGTTGGCACTCCCACCAGCAGTGGAGGAGTGTTCCCCTTTCTCCACATCCTCTCCAGCATAAACAGTCATTGGTGTTTTTGATTTTAACCATTCTGACAGGAGTAAGGTGGTATCTCAGAGTTGTTTTGATTTACATTTCCCTGGTGGCTAAGGATGTTGAACACTTTCTTATGTGTCTTTCAGCCATTTTAGATTCTTCTATTGAGAACTGTCTATTTAGTTCTGTACCCCACTTTTTAAATGGATTGTTTGGTGTTTTGGAGAGGAGCTTCTTGAGTTCTTTGTATATTTTGGAGATCAAGCCACTCTGTCAGATGTGGGTTTGGTTAATATCTTTTCCCAGTCTGGCTGCCATTTTGTCTTGCTGACTGTGTCCTTTGCCTTACAGAAACTTTTCAGTTTCAGGAGGTCCCATTTATCAATTGTTGATCTTTGAGTCTGTGCTACTGGTGTAATGTTAAGGAAGTCGTCTCCTCTACCAATTAATTCAAGGGTAATTCTCACACTGTCTTCTAATAGATTCAGTGTGGTTGGATTTATGTTGAGGTCTTTGATCCATTTTGCTTTAAGCTTTGTGCATGGTGATAGACTTGGATCTATCTGCAGTCTTCTACAACCCAAGATCCAGTTATGCTAGTACCAGTTGTTGAAGGTGTTCTCTATATTCCATCATATAAATGTAGATTGTCAAAAATCAGGTGTTCATAATTGTATGGGTTAATATCAGAGTTTTCAACTCTATTCCATTGGTCTACCTGTCTATTTTTGTGCCAATACCAAGCTGTTTTCAGGACTATAGCTCTCCAATAGTGATTGAAGTCAGGGTTGGTGATGCCTCTAGAAGTTCCTTTATTGTACATGGTTGTTTTGGCTATCCTGGGTTTGTTTCTCCATATAAAGTTGAGAATTCTTCTTTCAATGTCTGTGAAGAATTGTCTTGGGATCTTGATGGTAGATTGCTTTTGGCAAGATTGCCATTTTTACTATGTTGATCCTACCTATCCAAGAGCATGGGAGACCTTTCCATTTTCTGGTATGTTCTTTAATTTCTTTCTTTAGAGACTCAAAATTCTTATGGTACAGGTCTTTCACTTTTTTGGTTAGTGTTACCCAAAGGTATTTTTTGTTGTTTGTGGCAATTGTAAAGGGCGATGTTTCTCTGATTTCTTTCTCCACCAATGTGTCATCAGTATATATTAGGGCTGCAGATTTTTTTGAATTAATCTTGTATCCTGCCACTTTGCTGAAGGTGTTTATAAGCTGTAGTTATTCCTGGTAGAGTTTTTCGGGTCACTTATGTAAACAATCATCTGTAAGTAGTGAAAGTTTGACTTCTTCTTCCTTTTTTATTTGTATTCCCTTGATCTCCTTTTGTTGTCTTAATTCTCTAGCTAGAACTTCAAGGACAATATTGAGGAGGTATGGAGAGAGTGGACAGCCTTGTCTTGTCAACAATTTTAGAGGAATTGCATTGAGTTTCTCTCCATTTAATATGATGTTGGCTATCACCTTGCTGTATATTGATTTTATTATGTTGAGGTATGTTCCTGTTATCCCTGATTTCTCCAAGACCTTTATCATGAAGGGGTGTTGGATTTTGTCAAAGGATTTTTTTAGCATCTAGTGAGATGATCATGTGTTTTTTTTTCCTCATTCTGTTTATATGGTAGATTACATTAATGGATATTTATATGTTGAACCATCCTTGCATCCCTGGGATGAAGCCTACTTGATCAAGGTGGATAATTTCTCTGATGTGGTCTTGGATTCAATTTGCCAATATTTTATTGAGTATTTTTGCATCAAAGTTCATGAGGGATATTGGTCTGTAGTTCTCTTTCTTAGTTGTCTCTTTTTGTGGTGTGGGTATCAAGGTTATTGAAGCCTCATAAAAATAGTATGACAATGACCCTTCTGCTTCTATTGTGTGGAATACTTTGAGGAGAATTGGTATTAACTGTTCCTTGAATTTCTGGTAGAATTCTGCACTGAAGCCATGTGGCCCTGGGCTTTTTTTGGTTGGAAGACTTCTGATGACTACTTCTATTTCATTAGGGTTTATAGGTTGATTTAAACTGCTTATCTGTTCTTGGCTTAATTTTGGTAAGTGAAATCTGTCCAGAAAATTGTTCATTACTTTTTAGATTTTTGAATTTTGAGGAATATAGGTTTTCGAAGTATGACCTGATGATTCTTTGGATTTCCTCTGTGTCTGTTGTTATGTCCCCCTTTTCAATACTGATTTTATTGATTTGCATGTTCACGCTCTGCTGTTTGGTATGTTTGGATAAAGGTTTGTCTACCTTGTTGATTTTCTCAAAGAACCAATTCTTCATCATATTGATTCTTTGTATTGTTCTCCTAGTCCCCATTTTATTGATTTCAGCCCTCAAGTTGATTATTTCCTGGAGTCTGCTCCTCCAGGGTGTATTGACTTCTTTGTGTTCTAAAGCTTTTAGTTGTACTGTTAATTCTCTAGTGTTATTATTCTCCTGTTTCTTCATGTGGGTACTTAGCACTATGAACTTTTCTCTTAGCACTGATTTCAAAGTATCCCATAAGTTTGGGTATGCTGTGTCCGCATTCTCATTGAATTCTGGGAAATCTTTAATTTCCTTTTTTATTTCTTCCTCACCCCAGGAATTGTGAAATTGAGCGTTACTTAATTTCCATGAGTTTGTAGGTTTTTTGCATTTTGTGTTACAGCATGGTGGTCTAAAAACATACAGTGGCTATTTTAATTTTTTGTACCTGTTGAGGTTTGCTATGTTGCCAAGTATGTGGTCAATTTTTTAGAAGATTCCATGTGGCACTGAGAAGAAGGTATATTGTTTTGTATTTGGATGGGATGTTTTATAGATGTCTGTTAAGCCCAATTGTGCCATAACTTCTATTAGTTACTTTGTTTCTTTGTTAAGTTTCTGTCTGGTGTTTCTGTCTAGTGGTGACAGTGGGGAGTTGAAGTCTCCCATATAACTGTATGATTCGAGTTTTAGTAATATTTCTTTTACAAACGTGGATGCCTTTGTATTTGGGGCATAAATGTTCAGAATTGAGACTTCATTCTGATGGATTTCTCCTGTGGTGATTAGGAAGTTTCCTCCTTCATCTCTTTTGATTGATTTTAGTTTAAAGTCCATTTTGTTGGATATTAGGATTGCTACCCCAGCTTGTTTCTTGGATCCATTTGATTGGAAAATCTTTTCCCAACCTTTAATTCTCAGGTACCCTCTGTCTTTGAAGTTGAGGTGATGTTTCTTGTATGCGGCAGAAGGATGGATTCTGTCTTCTTGTCCATTCTGCTAGTCTGTGTCTTTTTATAGGGGAGTTAAGACCATTAATGTTGAGGGATATTGATGACCATTGATTGTTCATTCTTGTTTGTTTTGGATTTGGTGGTGGTGGTGTAATTATGTGTGGGATTGTATCCCTTTATCCTTTTGGATGTTGGTAAAGTGGGATTATCTATTGCCTAGATTTCTCTGATTGTAGTTAACTTCCTTTGGTTGCAGTTTTCCTTCCAGAACTTTCTGTATGGCTGGATTGGTGGATATGTATTGTTTGAATCTGGTTTTGTCATGGAATAACTTCTTTTCTCAATCTATATTGATTGAAAGCTTTGCTGGGTATAGTAGTCTGGGCTGGCATCCGTCATCTCTTAGTGTAGGTAGAATATCTATCTAGGACCTTCTGGCTTTCAGAGTTTCTATGGAAAAGTCAGGTATAATTCTGATATGTTTGCCTTTATATGTTCCTTGACCCTTTTCCTTTGCTGCTCTTAATATTGTTTTCTTAATTCTGTATTTTTGGTGTTTGATTATTATGTGGCAAGGAGAACCTTTTTTTGGTTCAGTCTATTTGGTGTTCTGTAGGCTTCTTCTACTTTCATTGGCATTTCTTTCTTTAGGTTGGGAAAGTTTCCTTTTTGATTTTTTTGAATATGTTTTCTGGGCCTTTGAGTTGAATTTCTTCACCTTCTTCTACACCTATTATTGTTAGGTTTAGTCTTTTCACGGTATCCCATATGTCCTAGGTATTTTGTGTTAGTGATTTGTTGGACTTAAGATTTTCTTTGGTTGATGAGTCCATTTCTCCTAGTGTATCTTCAACTACTGAGATTCTCACTTCCATCTCTTGTATTTTATTGGTTATGCTTGCATCTGTAGTTCCTGATCCTTTACCCAGCTTTTCTATTTCTAGCATTCACTCAGATTGTTCCTTCTTTATTATCTCTATTTCAGTTTTTATTTCTTGAAATGTTTCCTTGAGAGATTTGTTGATATCTTGTATTTTTTGGTTTGTTTTTTCTTCCATTTCTTTAAGGGATTTTCTCATGTCCTCTTTGAGGTCCTCTATCATTTTCATGAAAATGTTTTTAAAATCATTCTCTTCTGCTTCATCTGCATTGTGATGTTCAGGTCTTGCTGGTGTATGGTTCCTAGTCTCCGGTGGTATCATATTGGGTTTTTTGTTGTTGAATGTGCTTTTACATTGTCCTCTTCTCATCATTTCTTCTGGTGGGTGTAGGAGGAGTCTCTTCCTCTCCTGGTGGGTATGGGACCAAGGTTCCCTTCTGGTAGATGTAAACACTTAAAATACTCTGATATCTGCCCTCTTCTCATGGATGGAGGTGGGACTATTACCATGGCCTTGGCAGTGTCTGGGTGTGTTGGATCATGCCACTGAGTTTGGACCTGGTGAGCAGACCCCTGACACTGAGTGTCTTTGAATTATTTAAATAGAATTAGGACCTACATTCAGCAGCACCTCAGAACACATTGTATGGGTCGCATTTACTGATTTTCACACTGTTGTATGATTCAATAATATTTCAAAACACAACACTATCTGTAAATAACATCATCTCTTTCAATTTCTTTTAAGTATTTATGCATTTTTACTGTATGTTAATCATACACAATAATGAGTTTCATTGTGGCATTTAAGTATATAACATGAAGCTTTTACACTTTTTATTTATGTAAGTGCATTTATTTTGGGTATACATTACAAGTATAAGTTTGGAAGGACTATTTGACAAACTTAAGCATTAACTACCAACTCTACAGACAACTTTAACAAGAAAAGGCATGTTGACCCTTTGCAGTCTCCTATTGATTATCAAGTGGTGAAGCAGCAACAGATTTAGTTGTTTCTACTGCTGTTGATAAATACTTTACAAACAGAGGTGAATGGGTAGACATAATATACATAATATACAGTAGAGTAGACATAATATACATAATGTACAGTAGAGTAGACATAATATTCCACCACAGTAATTTATGGAATTGCAATGCTGGGTTTCCACCTACTTTTATAGTTGGAACTACTAAGAGTACCCAATTGTCATCTCTAGATGACCTACTACAGGTTCCTTTGATTTCAGGTTCAAAAAGTTGCCGTGAAAATCTGGATAAAGAAACCTGGTTAAGAATGGCAGTACATGTGAAGTGAGGTCAAAACATTGCTTGTGACAAACCTAAGCACTTACAATGGGTTTCAGGGACAAGCATGGTGGCAGAAATGTGTTATAAATATACAGTGAGTTTGACCATCAGGGGATGTGATGAGGTAATCCCAGACAAGGCCTTGGTAGCCACTCAGAACTTTTCTTCCCATAGGGTACCCGCTTCTGACGAGCAAATACCAAGTTTCAAGCAGAGTTTGGATTGTTAGTTTAGGTTTGATAAGACTTTGTGATATTCAGATTAAGAATACAAGTCTGACTTACTAATGATTACCAGTAAAATACGCAGAAATATACTTGTGTGAGATCAAGTTAAAAGAGCAACTCATTCTAACGGCAGAAGTAATAACAAGTAGAGGCCTTGTTTTGACAAGAGTTGAGTGGTTTGGGCATGTTTCCAGACCAGCAGTAACGTAAGATTATCTAACATCTTGTAGACCAAGAACATGCACCCTCCAATCCATACAAATGTATCCCAAATAAACATGAGCTGCAATTGTTACTCATACATACCCTCTAGATATTTCTCACTGGAGCTACTGAACAAAACACTTAGAATTTAGCCAGTTTACCTTTAGTAATTTTATCAACTTCAGTTTACACTAACATTAAAAATAGCAATTCCTTAGACACAACTTTGACATAGAAATGGACAATTAAACCCATTTAATCAAAATCTTCACTAAATTATTACCAATGAGACTGCAAATGTCTACAATAAACTGAGCTTTGAAGAAGAACAAAAAACTAATGTAAAATCTCTCAAACACCAATAATGAAAGCTATGCAGCTATTCATATACATCCTTAACAAAGAATCTATGTAGCTATCAGTACAAATCCTTAATAGAGAAGTTATGCAGCTATTCATACAGATCCTTAACAGAGAATCTATGCATCTATTCATATAAATCCTTAATAGGGAAGCTACACAACTATCCATACACATCCTTAACAGGGAAGCTATGAAGCTATCCATACACTACCCTAACAGGGAAGCTATGCAGCTATCCATACATATCCTTAACAGGGAAGCTATGCAGATATCCATACATATCCTTAACAGGGAAGCTATGCAGATATCCATACAAATCCTTATAAGGAACATTATGCAGCTATGTGTAAAAATCCTTAACAGTTTTTTTTCTTCTGGGAAATTCTGAAATTTTATTTAAGCTCTGCTACTTCAAAGAAAGCAGGTCACTTTAGTGAAGAAACTCACTTTTGATAGATAGTAATATTTTATTTGGGACACTTAGTATTTCACAGATCCTCAAGTTTTGAAGTAGGTTAAATATCGGTGTCCTATTTTACAAATCAAAACTCTAACAGGTGTTCCTAGCCTGTCATAAACTATGAATATGGTGGTTAGGAAGAGTATGAACACCCATTTCAGATTCATCTAACATTCGAACTTAATGCTGACAGGGTGGAAAATACCCATGGGGGAAAAGGATTGCATATCAATCCTATGATGAATTGTATTTATTAAAGAATAATCCATTTGCTCATTGCAAACACACACACACGTGTGTGTGTGTGTGTGTGTGTGTGTGTGTGTGTGTGTGTGTGTGTGTGTGTGCTGTAAATTTACCAAATGTGGAGTGTAAAGTGCGTTGCTTTTCAGCCTTTCAGGTTGCATAAGAGCAGGACTAATAGCTTGTGTAGAACTATAGGATGGCAAGTGTATAAATGTAGCTACAATACAAAATGATGCCTAGATTCTGTAGTGTGGTCTCAGCCCAGCCCAAAATGAGGATAAAGAACAGTGTCAACTCAGGTGGCTGTGACTCAATTTGCTATGTAAATTTCCTATCTCTAGGAAAAGAGTAAACATGTCCCAATAAAGTGTGTTAATGTTTTCACTAACACAAAATAAAATTAAATTGATATTTTATTGTGGATATATCTTACTTGTACAAATAAAGCCTGCCTGAAGGTCAGAGAATGGAGCTTGCCACTAGCTAACCATAGAGGTCTGGAGGTCTGTACAAACAGACAGGAAGTGAGGTAGCTGGGCAGAGACAAGTTATAAGCAGGGAAAAATAGGAACTTGCTCTCTTGTCTGCAAAGAAGGCAAGGATGGTAAGGTGTGGCAGTAGTTTGCTCCTTCTTTCTGATTTCTCAACATTTCCCTCTATATCTGACTACATATTTTTATTCCTTAGACCAATTAAGAACTCCATTTACAATGTATTAAAATGGCATATATAGGTGATATCTAAATGTTTTAATATGAATGTTTTACCAATGACATATTTCTGTGTTCCCTTAGTGTTGCTAGACCCCAGGACTTACCATGGAGAAGTCAGTGGAGTGTTTTTTTTGGTCCAGTCTATTTGGTGTTTGGTAAACTTCTTGTACTTTCATAGGCATGCCCTTCTTTAGGTTGGGATAATTTTCTTCTATAATTTTGTTAAATATGTTTTTTTCACCTTTGAAGAATGGATAGAAAAAACATAGTACATTTGTACAATGAAGTACTACTCAGTGGGAAAAAGCAATGAAATCTTGAAAATTACAGGCAAATGGATGGCACTAGAAGAAACCATCCTGTGTGATGTAACCCAGTCACAAAAAGACAAACATGGTATGTACTCATTCATACATGGCTTTTAGAGATGGATCAGGGGATTGTCAGCCTACAGTCCCACCACCAGAGAGTCTGGGAAACAGGGAAGACTTTAAGATAGACTTGCATGGTACCCCAGAGAAGGGGAATCTTACAGGATCTCCTGAGCAAATTGGGAGCATGGGGGGATGGGAGAGGGAGATGGGAGTAAGAGAGGGCAAGAAGAGGAGAGAAGGGGAGAACAAGGGGGAGCAGGAAGGTTGAGTCAGGGGAAGAAGAGAGGAGAGCAAAATATGAGATACCATAATAAAGGGAGCCATTATAGCTTTAAAGAGAAATCTGGCACTAGAGAAATTTCCAGAGATCTACAAGGATGACACAAGCTGGCAATCTAAGCAATAGTGGAGAGGCTACCTTAAATACCCTTCCTTGATAATGAGATTGTTGACTACCTTATATGCCATCCTATAGCCTTCATCCAGTAACTGATGGAAGCCGAAGCAGACACTGAACTGCACTCTTGGAATCCAGTTGCAGAGAGGGAGGAGTGCTGAGCAAAGGGGTCAAAACAAGGCCTCATCCTCCCTGGGGAGCAGAAATGGTATGGGATAGGTAGCCTGTTGGTGGGGGGCAGGGGAGGAGGGGAGGGAGAGGGAACTGGGATTGACATGTAAAACAGTCTTGTTTCTAATTTAAATAAAAAGTGGAGAAAACAAAACAAAAAAAGAAAGATAACTGGAAAAAACAAACCTCAGAATATGGTTACTAGTTGAATTGAAATGTAAAATTTTTACTCAATTTAAGACAAAAATAGAAACATGTCTTGTGAGTAAAAGTAAAAGTGAGTTTACTTTTCTGTGATATATCAGAAATTAGCATCCAAATTACTTCCAAAATTGGCAAACTCTTAAAACTAACACAAGAAAGATCACTTAGATCACAATTACATATATCTCTAGATAAAAAATTAAACATTATGCTGGCTGTAAGAATTTTGATGGTCATATATATATATATATATTTGAAAATGAATGCTTAATTCACTGTAAGCTTTCTTTCAAAGGCTATTAAAGATTTCGTTCTAACTTATCCCAAATCACATGCCATGTGAGATGTTCAAACATGATCTCTTGCCTTTTGTGACAGTGATAAGATCATGAAAGTTACATGTGGGCATGATATTTACATGTTAGTCAGATAGAGTACACTGTAAGTCAGAGCATCCAAACACATCTACGCTGAACAGCTTTTGTGCAGCTGAGAAGATTGCAGATATGAACTGAACAGCTGAGACAGTCATTTGTCTCTGGGAAGTCAGTGGTGGCACAAAGCCTAGCAGAGAAAAATATAAATGTGCAACGTGTGCACACCGGGCTAATTTAAATATTTGTATATCACTATTGGATTGGGGAGAAGGCATTAAAGACAAACTCGGTTGTTTATGCTCAAATACATGTTGTCTAGAAGAAAACAGTTTAAAGTATAAGAACACTTTTAAGTAAAAATGAGGTGTAATCTGTACAACTTAGACAATGATTTTTTCCAAAAAATGCTTTTTCTCATTAATTACTACATCATCAAATAAGATATTCACTTTCTTTAATGAAAAAGCTTGATTAAATGAGTAAAATAAATATTGTGCTTCTTGAAATTTGACTACAGAATAGAAAATATATGTACCCTAGGAAGTTCAAGATAATATCACTGTTACAGTCACATATTATAAAACATTAATTGATGAACATAAATTTACCAAAGATGATTCTTTTCAACCTATAGTACATTAAGATGCTGATAACCTGCATAGATAGGGCTTTCATGTGCAAAAATGTATGAATGCATGCATTACATAGCGATAAAAACTTACAGCAACTCTGATTTGAACTCAGCACCCACACTAAATTGTTTAACCGAACAGAACAAAGAAATACTTACTTTAAATCAAAATAATTGATTGAATATTTTTATTGTCTTAGTCTCAAGAATGTATAAATATTTGATATTGACATAAAATATTATATAACTACCAAATAGAGGACAAAATATCTAAAAATTATTGATAAGCTCATACCACTATGTAAAAGCCGTGTGTTTAATCAGTGAGAAGCAAACAGATCATTGATGTCATGAAACTCCTATACATGTCAGTAGTTAAGTACTCCCCTGCTACTCTTTGAGATACTTTCCAACAATATCATGGGTTGCCTGCAACTATGGACAGCACACACACATGGCTGTAGGGAAGTAGTGTATACAGGCATACATGCCGAATAAAGGGATGGCTTGTGTTCTTTCAGGGAAGTCAGGTGGCACAGCATTTTATCAAACTCCAATAATTTTAAAACATGAGATGTTTATTTCCATTGTTTTATTCTGATATTTGTGGGCTGAATTTTGACACAGTCAACTTAACTAAAAACAAAACCATGAAGGACATTAGACTGTCATATTTCTTAAAACTGTCAGAGCAAGCTCCATAACAGATATTGTTTGAAACAGGACAATGCTTTTCTACTTTACATTTTTTTTAACTGTTTACAGATACTTGGTCAGATCTCAAAACATAAATCTTGTAGATATCTGAAGTGCAGGGGATGGAACTTTTGTGGTTTTGGTCTGCATTTTCTAAATTATTTCATACTTATTGATATCAGTAACATTTCTTTTAATGTACCATAATGCTTAGTGATACCACAGTTTTGATAATGCAGCATTTCCTAAAAATTGTTACCTTATTTCCCAAGAACACTTTCCCAAGTCCTTGGTATCCTCCTCCCTTTTCTATAAATTCTTAGGCTAGCATTTTCTTATTTCTGAAATTATCTTTTCAACTTTTTTCAACAGATTCATACATACTTCTAAGGTGTGCACCCTCTGCTTAAGGAATAAGAAATCTCTTACAAATTGATATTCATGTCTTAATGATGAACCTGAGCAATGTGTGATCAGCTTCTCATTACTTTGCAATGTCTTTCATCTCTTCCAAGGGATTTATGCAATTCTCCTGCCTCAAGTTCCTCTGCTCAGTATGTAACAGCATATTTTTGCACAAATCTCAATAACAAATTTACCAAGGTTTCACATCAATGAATTTCATCCCTCTTCAGAAGAAATTCTTAAATCGTGATTACTGCTATTTCGCTGATTATTTCCACTATAGCATTTATTTAGCTCCCTTTATGCAGGAAATAGCTCAATATTTCAATCCCATTTTAGTGGGCTTGCTAAGTATAAATACTGTGCAAATTATCTATTCATTAAAAATGATTATTGGGCACTGCTAACAGTCTTTGGAAGGCTGTAACTAGTCACTAATGCATGCTGTTCTGGAAGTCTGCATGGGCTTTTCACAAGATGAGCCATCTTAGTTTGGCAAAGTTTTTTTTTTTTCTTTTTAAATCGCAGTAACTCAAATAAGCTGAGTGGCTCTCAGGTCAGTCAGTGATCCACCATTTGCTGTTTTAAGTCTACTCCAGTGACACAAAATAGCACAAACTGGGCAAAGGAACTATATTGCTTATAGATAGTTAAGAATTATCTGTGCTAAACTACTATCCACTCTCAAGCAAAATTCAGGGGATCAGGGTCTTTATGCACATGTCCTTATCTCACAAATTTGAAAACAGGATCTCAAAAGCATTCCACTCTGAGATTTGTATCCTCGTAGAAACATACTTCAATTATTTTAAGAGTTATAGCAAATCTGATTTGGAAGTAATTAGGTCAAAGTTCAGTAGATGACAGAAAGTTCATCCTTATCCCTGGTAGTGCCATTTTTGCTCATTGTGACCAAGAACCGTAAGGAAACAAAGACAAAGCAAAAGCATTTAGATTGGCTTTGTTATTTTTCCCATTGTCATGATTAAATACTTGATAATTACTATTTAAAAGTGCATTTGTTTTGGTTCAGTTTGAGGGGACTGTCTGTCATAGTGGAGAAATCTGTCAGCAGGGGTTTGAGGCCCCAGCTCAGGGATATCCACATCAGGAAGCAGAGAACTGTGATTGACTGGGCTAGCCAGCTTTCACCTTTGTGTGCAGTTCAGGTCCACAGCCTAGGTGAAAGCTTCCTTTGAGTGTGAGTTTTCCCTTCCCAATTACCCTAGTAAAGATACTTCCTCACAGTTGGGATCAGAGGCTTGTAGACAATGACACTATAAATTCTGTCAACCTCACATTCAACATTAACCATTCCAGAGACGTTTTAAAAACACTATAACTGAGAAATAAATTAAGTCTTGAGATAAATATAAAAATCTAAAAAGCAGTGAAAAAATTATACATCACACAGACTTGCATAATGACAATTATGTTTTGATTTATTGTCTGGTATCGTAAACTTATGATGGAAGTTATCTTTAGAGACTCCAGTACATGAAAAGCATTTGGTACCAGACAAGTGGAGAGTGATTCTACATCTGATTAGAGTATAAGAAGTTACACAGACCACAGCTCACAGAGAACTTCTCAGTTATTGTCTTGCATTCGACTATATCTGATGAGCAGAAAGAAATACGTTTCAAATAAAAGAAGTTGTGTTTACTTAGAAAGTAAACACATAGTAGAGATGTCCAAGCAGGTATGATTCAAATTTCCCAGACACTTGTGGTAACAGAATCTAGAAGTGGAAAATTGGCCTCCAGAATCCACTCTCCTCTCCATCACCTCAATGTGCAAATAGCAAAAGCTGGAAGAATATAGGTTACTATCATTATAAGTTCATCATCATAATCATGAAAGTCATAACTTCGTTTCCAAGAAATATCTAAATAGCTGGCAATGAATTTTAAATGTGCTTATATGCTAGAGGTCATTGCAATTTGTTGTTGTCATATATGTTTTTGAATATTGTTTCTATATATTTTGGGGTTTGAAATATTTCAAGAAAGATATAAATTTCCACATTATCAAGTAAAAATAGTTGGCATGCCCATCATTGCATGTGTTTAGTAATTTGGAGTACCTTTAACATTTTCTCTTTTACCTAGTTTGAAATGTCTGACTCATGACTTCAGCTGTCATCATTTCCATCCATTAGCACATCAGGGCATATGTCTCTAATCTAACTGTAACCACACACAACGTCCATCCTTGCTTTGGCTCTGGTGACTACCATTCTGTTGTCTTCTTTTAGTAGTCTCACCATTTCAAATTCCATGATAAACCATATCAAATGGTATCTGTCTGTCTATGCCTGGCTTATTTCATGTAGCATTAGTCCCTTAAGAGACACTGATCTTGTCACAAATAATAGAATATGCTATTTGGTGTGAACTCTGTTGCTGAAGTCTTATTTTATAGCTTACATAAATTATAATTTAGTGAAATTGTACAATATTGAAACTTTCTCCATAAATATTAATTCCAATTATACTATTGTTATATAGTAATTATAACAATAATTAAATGTACTTGAAAATAATTTGTTGTTTCATTTAAAAAACTTTGAATTAGATTCACAATAATCCTGTTGACCACATTTTATAATTATCTACACTTCAGTCATAAACAAGACAGATTTAAGATTTAAAAATGTAGGAATTTGAAGGTACATTTCATTTTTACTGTCAATTTCTACCTGTCCCTTACAGGCAAATGCTATGTATATCACACTCTACAATACTCTTAATTGCATAGGAAAAAGAAATTTTTCACTGATAGTTATGTATTTCCATCATCCTATTTGATTGGAAATTGATGCTGTCATTTTCTCATTGTTAATGAATGTCTTTAAACTGATCATGCCCCAAATAAATGCCACATGTTGAACAACTAACATTATTCTAGTATTCATAAAGATTCTTATGTATTTATTTTATCTTTCAAAACTTCAAGTTTTCTCGGAGACAGAATAACTTTTTAAATTAAGATTCTTAGAAAAGAAATCTGAATAATGAGATGTCTCTAAAACAAGAAAGATGAATAGAAATTGGAAGTGCTGATGATGTATAATGGGGAAAAAGAGAGTTCCGCATAGAGAAGCATGCTATTTCTTAACATAATTAAAGTGCTCATAAAGAAAATGAGTTTAGATTTATTGTGTGACACTTCAAAGAACAAAACTAGCATTGTTGAAATGAGAATATCTGTTTTCAATTTAACAGAGGCATTTGAAATAATAGATCTCTCCCTTAATGCAATGTTTAGTCCTTGAAAGTGAAAAGCTACAATCTTGACCTTTAGGATATATCTACACACACACACACACACACACACACACACACACACACACACACACACACACACACTTTTTTTTATCACTAGGAATAGCCATAGATACACACAAAATTATCAGGTAATGAGAAGCTTTAATGAGTGTTGTGTGTGTATACATAGATATAGATATGGTCATGGTGAAGATTTTCTTATAGTTTATGGCAGGAGATATACATGGGTGATTATCATATGAGACACCTTCTAATGAACCCAAATTTGAAATTTATTTATCTTATAGAGAATGCAGCAACATTTGGAAGAGTGTAGAGATTGTAATGGGTAAGATAATTCACTGAAGAAGAAATACGAATAGTTATCCAGCACAGAGAATTCTCTGGAATCATAAATATTCTAAATTAAATTTAAAAATAGAAGAATGTTTCATTTCATGTTCTTTTAGTGTGGGTGAAAATTAAATAAAATTGAATATTTTACAGAGAAGAACTGGAAAATGACAAAACAAATATAGGTCATCACATTATGAATTGATACAGCTTTTGTCTTTAATATTTTATTTTTAGACATTCACAAGTGAAGTAACTGATCATTAAAATCACAGAAGTCACTTACAGTTTTGCTACATACATGGAAGATAACTTGAGCTCCTGGTACTCAGCATATACATGTCTGAAGCATTGGGGAATTTTAAATTCCATTTTGTGTTCTGTTAATTAGTTTGATTGTTTTTTTGGTTGTTTTTTGTCTTTGTTTTGTTTTCTTTATAAACCCCGAAGTAACTTTTCGTTATCTATAGGCTCAATACTACAAAACTGGACTGTCTTAACTAGGGTTTCTACTGGTGCTATGAAACACTGTGACCAAAAGCAACTTGGAGAGGAAAGAGTTTATTTGGCTTACAGATTTGCATTACAGCCAATCACTGAAGGAAGTCAGGACAGGAACTCAAACACAGCAAAAAGCTGGAGACTATTTTTTTCTTATAGTTTCAACTTCCTTTTATTAGCTAATACCAAAGGCAGATTTTTTAATTTCTTAGACTATTAATGCTAATTATTCATTAAATATACAACTTTGGGACATCAAATTAAAACCAGCATTATCACTGATTAAACTACAATAATCTCATTCCTAGGGATCCAAATTTTTGTCAAAATTCCCACTTCTTCAAAAGCCCCATGACTCCACCATGATGCCTGTCAATTGGTTCTTCAATTTCTGTGATCTCTGTCCTGTTTTTATCTTTCTTGTCCTTATTACATCCCAAATTTTATTACTCTAACTTATTAATATCTCAACACACTTATTTGCTAATCCTCCAGACTTAATTATACCTGGTTTTTTGTCTACAAATTACTGAATGTGTATAAATATTTCACATGTAATTCTTTATAATTTTCTCCAAATTTTGATCATGTACAATATTATATTCTTAAGCTACCTCTGTAAAATATTTCACACATATCAGAAATATCCATTCTGTGTATTTTATCAAAAAATTACAAGTGAAGTCATATTTTATTCACATTCCCATTATACTTATCATTATAATAATCATTATACTTTGTTAAATCTTAAAGATTATATTGATAATATTTACTGTGTGCATGCACAGAGACATGTTCATATGTGTCCTAAACTAATGAAAATCTGTAAAGGTTTTTAGTAAAAGCCAATTACATAGTGGCATGAAGTTTTTCGGTAAGAAGCAGTATCAAGTATAATGCTTGATAAAGCCTTTATTTATGGATTATAATTTATTCTACAGATCAACAATTGCCATCATCACAAAAACAAGTGATTATCTGCCACTTTTTAAAATCCAGAATTATTATGGATGACATCACCAGAATGCTTTCTTATTTTTCTCTCATGTCTTACTCTAACCTTGACAGTAGATACACTGAAACAATCCCAATGCATTACACTTTCTCCTATACATCAAGCATAGTTGTAGTATTGTGAAGACATGAACCACATGTCCAATTGAAATGAGCATCTTTAGTGCGTTAGAAAATGACAGTGCTGTGGAGAAAAAATAAGGCAAAAGAAGATGATGGGTATTGGCTGAGTGTAGAGAAGAAGCCAATTGTCCATGTAGGGGGCAGGTCTAATAGCACCTCTTTGTGAGTCCCAAGCTCAGCACCTTGCATGTGTTTTCCCATTTTATATAATCATCGCATCAATGCTACTAGTAGGTACTATTTTTATTCCTGTCTACAGATGGCTGAACTGAAGATCAGGGAATTAAGTGGTAAAGTCACAGTTTCTGTGTACCAGAGCCAATTAAAGCGGCCATTTCCCTGAAATCACAATGAGAGATCAGATTTTATTTATACACTAGTTAAGAAAGACATAAATAAGTTATATTATGTAAGAAAGAAATCTCTGTTTTTCTTTTTCCAAGAAACAGTGACAAGCATTTACATATAGAAAATGTCTGGTTTGTTTTCATTTTAGCAAATGAAATTCATTTCATTTCAATTTAGTCCCATTGTAACAATGATGGACATTGATCAATTAGAACACATAACAGCTAATGTTTTTTCTTATACTTTTTAAAGCATCACCCTAGTGATGTTCGCCATTCATTGTCTATTATGAATCTATAAATGCAGTAGGAAGAAGTAATGATACATTTTAAAGATATCCTACTTATCTAAGTCCTGTTACAGTTACTAAATTTCAATATATGTAGATTTTGAAAAACATCATGAGATTAATAGCTAGAATTCAGAAGATTCATTGTGTCTGTTGTCAATCTAGGATTCTGCTTTAAAGTAGTCTAGTCTTACTCTTCACTATCACACAGAAAACCTAATAGATTTGATTTCCAAGTTAAGAGCAGAGATGTGTTGATTCTCTTTAGAACCTTTTATTGAGTGTGCCACTAGGAAGTATATGCACCAGGTCTGACTACTTACATTCCCAGGAATCAGATTTAACCTGGGGATTGAACTCATAGTACTAGCAGGCCTTAAGACACCTAGGTTAATTTGCCACTTCTCTAGAACAGTGAATTTTAGTCGTTATGAGTATCAAAATAAATGGAAATTAGCAAATTAATGAAAAATAAAGAATTCTTGCTACTCATTAAGCAAAGACAGAATGCTTAGACATGTCTTGGAAATTGCTTTCATTATTAGATGTTTGCTACGCAGCAATGGAAATGTTTCCTTAGAATGTTAATTGGGAGTTTTCCATCTGCAGCCCAATGCAATGAGCAGCATACATATTTTTGTTTTTTATATGTAACAGCTATACTGAGGTAACAGCCAAGCATGCTGAGAAAGCATTCAAAGGCCAATGTGTCAGACCTAACTAACTCAATCTTCAGAACATTTTTTAATGGAAATATGTTTAATTTTCGGTTCTAAGTATCTTTGTTCATGTGTTTCCAATTTATTTCATTTTTCCAGCAAATATTAAATTAGGATATTAAACAATAGTGTCGCATCCAATTTGGTAGCTAACCAGGACACCATAGCAAGCTTTACAAGTGAAATTCATTAAATAATTGGATGATGTGAGCTATCAAATGGTAATTTCATGGTGGGTTTTACTTCCCTTCTTTGTTAAGTTCATATTAGCTGAAGTGAACCAGTATTGTTACAGATCTTGTAGACATTTACTGTTGCTTTAAACTGCTTTCCATAGGGAAGGTAACAGCACAGTGCACCATCGGGGTCGCTGCTTAACTAACCATAAGAATAATTTCTGTTTAGTTTGACTTTCTTAGGAACAGGGAAAGAGTAATATTAGGGCTGAATAACATTCACAACTTCAGGGGGATGTCAGAAAACTTTCAGAGGGATGGAATATTGTATAAAATGGATAAGCTAACACCAACAACGATGGATATTCCCATCCACCCCGATATCATCCACATACCATGGCACATTTAAACTCCCAGTAATAACCTGTGTCTTGAAAATCTTGTTTTGCCTTTTTGTAGAAGAACCTTGTGGCCAATAACTAGAATGTAAATTTACAAAAGAGTACAATGACTCAGCCTGCACAACCACTCCACTGTGGTGCCATTGCCCAGCACAGGTTTCATGATATACAACACATACATCGAAACAGATCCAGATATATATATATATATATATATATATATATATTATATATATATATGATTATTAAAAAGAACAAGAAGAAAATTTTGTTTGTTCCCTAGCTGTAGTTAAAAGAATTATTGGTTAACTGTTAAACACTACAATTTAAACATAACTATAAATAGAAATATTTCCACAGTCTTTATAGAGATCACTGCCCAATTGATTAAAAGTAACTGAATGATCAAGTACAGTGAAAAACAAGATGAAAATAATACATAAAAATGAAAAGTTTATGTGTCTCAATTTTAGTGTGACACATACTATCTCACAAACACACACACGCATTACTTACCTTCATGTACAGTTTCAAACAGTATGAAAGCAGGTGATTTATGCCATCTATTTCTGTATGCACATAAAGACTTTTGCACAGCTTAAAAAACCCAAGTGTTTTCTACAACTGATTTTTAAAATAAATATATTTTCCAAAACCATCTAGAAAATTCTCATCAGAATATTATTATCCTAATTGAGTTCCATGTAGTAAGTGTTCTGTGGTCAAAATAGCCAATTCAAATGTGTTTAAAATATTAGATTTCACAATTATCTTTCTTGATATACAGTTAAGGATTACATAAGTGTGGCAGTAAAACAATTCAATACCAATAATTCTGCTACTAAATGACTAAATAGTTAATTAGAAAACAATTGTAATTAGTGTTGAACACATATGTTCCAGAATGTTTTCCTCACACAAGAAACTACATGCTGCCATAATAAAATATAAAGATGAATGGAGAATAAATATCTTAGATGCTTAACAGCAGAAAATCCAAAAATTAATAAATCTTGCTTGAAGGCAAAATTATATTATGTCACAGTAAATAAGAAAATGAAGCAATACAAAATAATGTTACTTAGTAAAGTACTACATTATTCTATTTGTTGAGCATACAGAATGTAAATATAATTAATTATAATTAATATCATTTAGCTTCCTAATTAGATTCTGTTTATCATATTGCATAAATTGCATTTATAAACACTCTTGTTATCATAATTTAAAATGAGTTTAATATAATTTTTAAAAATCTGCCTTGCTTATATTATAGCTTATACATAACAGTTATATGACTATCATATGCTTATAAAAATATCGGTTTTGATACAATTTATGTTTGAATTAATTTTATTTGGAAAACAAGGGAACTACATCATGAAATATTTCCTTAAGTATCATTCCTTCAATGTGTAGAAATATCCAGAACTGCACAAGGCTTTGGATAAAAATGTGGTCCTGTACTACCCAAGCAATGATACTATCTATTATGATATATGTGATCAGATTCAGAAAGTAAACATTGCCAAGTACCAATTGAGAAATTTTTGTAAAGACAGCAGATGCATCTCTTTAACCTCACCATGCTTTATTAGTTAAAGAGGTGTGGTTCTTCCCATTACATTGTTCTTGAGTTTGAATGTTGATTCAATATAGTTTCAACTTATGACATTTATTAATGCATCTATACTTTTATAGTGTAGATTTTTCATACTATTTTATTGTTTGTTTTGAAACAAGGTCTTAGTGTCTAATACAGGCTGGACACAATCTTGTGATCCTACTGCTCCAAATTTGGAATGCTAGAATTCTAGGTGTATTTTCCCATATCTGGTAATTCCTTCATTTAATTATTTTTATTTTATTCCTCATTAAAGGTAACAATAACTTAAATTATACAAATTTAATACTTAAATGACTCATGTTAGAAATAATATCATAATAGTTAACAAAGTTTCTTTTTGTGTATCTAGAGTATGATGTGTTCTTTGCAAGCCTGTCCATGTACTTGATTCCTCACTTGTTTTGAGAAAGGAAACTGGAGAGAAGGTATAGTGAAAGAACTCCATAATGACATGGGCTTGACAGAGCATAATAATTTATCGTTGTGCTGTTATTATTGGATGCCCTCGTGTAGTTTTTCTTTTCTGAATTGCCCTTTTCTATTACAATTGCAAGTCTTCACATCATAATTTATTAGTTCTAGATTGTCGTATATGAAATCAGCACACACTTGGAATCCTAATGCAGCACATATTCATTATCTCACAGTTCCGCTGGGTCAGCAATCTGTGGTGGTTTAGCTGAGTCCTCTGCAAGGCCACAGTCAAGGGTCAGTTAGCATGGCATTTTCATCCAAATGCTTGGCTGGGAAAAGTTCTATTCACTTCCAGCTCAATCATCTTATTGGCAGAATTCACTATTTTCTTTAATTCATAGCAGTGGATTTTTTTTTTTTTTTTTTTTTTTTTTGTAGATAGAGAGGGGAACCTAGGAAGTGAAACTAGAGCTACCTGAGAAATAAGATGTAATTCTCTACAAGAGAATTATTTGAACAAACAAACTTCACATGAGTATGAGAAAGGCAATCAGATGAGATATAGAACTGTAAAGCTGAAGAACCTAAGTTATCAGACAAAGGGCCCTTAAAGGTCTTTTGGTATGGGATAATCTTACTCATTGTTGCAGAAGGTGGGGGTATGGGAAGCGGTATTCATAGGCTGAATGCTAGGGTGAGTGATAGTATTGGGACAATAATAAATAGAGATGTTAAGGTGGCTACCAGGAGCAATGGTTCTTACCTTATGTCTGTCTTACGGTCACAGACCATATAGGATGTGTGATCACCTTGTGTGATAACTGCAAGACTATCGCTCTCTGGCTTTCAAATTCCTCTGACAACTTTGCCTCTACTTTCACCAGTTCATACAGCTAAAGAACCAAAGGATAGCTCATGGGACTCCTTTCCACTATTAATTAATTTTACCTAGGAAATGTTGCGACACAAGGTTGAACTATATTCTTCCCCAGACCCCCTGGAGGCTGGATCTTGATCGAATGGGTCTCTATTTCCATTTATAAGAATAGATGTCAGACAACTACAAGAACCCCGAGATATCCCTAGAGTTTCCTAGATTGAGCTGTGACAATAGCTGACTGTTTGTTTCTAGATTGCAGATATGGACACATTTGAATGAATCTGCACCCTAGTGACAGAATCCTGTCTTCAAACTTTGGTCTTATAGCAAATAACATGACTGAGAAAGTAGTTTTTCTTTTCTGCATGAAAACTGGTCTAGGCATCTGAATTTGCAAGTATAGCCTGTATCTACTATAAATTTCATCTTCTTTGCCATCTACTTGTCTAGTAGATAAATTAAAGGTTTATGGTCTTTCCTTTCTTCACATCAACAGATCAGAATTCCCACTGAATCAAAAAATCTACACACTCAAACTTTGTATATCTTGATTTATCTTATGATAGAACATAGAATATTTGCCACTCATACTATGTTATGCATAGATTCATATTCTGTGAATGTTTCCCATGAACAGATATAAAGAGTTTCACACACACGAGTTGTAAAGAAAAAAATCAATTGTGCCAAGAGTAAATTAATATTTCAAATAAATGTGCCATCATAAAAGGTGTCATAACAATGTTATAATAATTTTTGTTCCAGACCATGGCCAAAAGTGGATGTAAGACTTTTTTCAGTCTGAAATGAAGTATTTAGGATATAAAATCTAATAACATAAACAGGTCTACTAAATTAGTTCAATACAGGCAGTCTAAAGAGAAATGGTCATGTAGAACTTCCAACTTAACAGAGATATATTGCAATGCATTTAAATTTGCTCAAGAAAAATTACTTGTGCAAAGGAGATTCTGACTCAAATGACAAGGAGAAAAAAGCTGTAAGCATACAGCACCACTTATGTTATTAATCTGAATGACAGGGAGGAGGAGAAAAGGATAACAATAGATGCTGACATTGCAGAGTGTGAGCTATGAATTAATTTGCTCTGGCAATGGCACCTTTGAAAGGAATCTTGCTGGCCACATACAATATCACTTTGCCAGAAAATAATATCAAATATAACAGAATAATTTCTTAGCCTTTGAAAATACAAGATGATATTAGGGAATATTTATTTCTTTATTATGCTTCCTATTTTATGCCACACTGTTGATTAAAAAAATGTATTTTCCAATTTCTTATTTTTTACTGTCTCAGATTTAAAACAATTAGTTATACTGACCTCAATAAAGCAATTCATCCAAAGACAATCTCCTCTAAAACAGTAGCTGAATCAGATTTTTGTCTTTAAGATATTGCCTGAGTGTAACAAGTGATTTCTGTATTTTATAAAAACAGAATTTATGTAAGTAAATAAATATAATGAATCTTGGAACTTACATAGCAGTAACAAAATTAAAATGTATAATTACTTGGGAAAACAGATTGGCTATACATCTTCCCCCACTGCAAAATAATTTCTGGATGTGTGGGCTGGTTCAAAACACCTTGTGTTCTTTCATTTCTAGCAGCAAAATTGAAGCAAATACCATTGTAGGCCTTTATATATTTGGAAATTTGATCAGGAGAATTTTCTACCCTGATTAACTACATACTGGAAAATACTTCAGAGTTACTGTTTCCAGGAAAATGGAAATGACCCCATCAATTGCCTACTGTTCTGCCTTCACCCATAATAATCCAACAAAAATACTTGTAGTACCTTTTTTTACTTGTATGCTTGGGTGTACTGCTACTGCATGGCAGCAGATATCAGAGGACAGCTTATGTGAGTTGGTTCTCTCCTTCCACCATATAGATTCTGAATTCTAAATCCTCATATTTGGTGACAGATACCTTTACACATCTAGCCAGCCCATGATCTTCAGTTTCTGATCCTCCAGTCCCACCTTCCTAAATTTAAGGAATTTTATTACTGCACCTCCAATCCTAAATCATGTGTTGTTAATGTTAGAATGTTAGTACTCGGTGTTTAGGCTCTGTGTGCATTGGTAAAGACAATACATGAGTAACTGTGTGCTTATCACTCCACCCATACCAGGTTAGAAGCTCCTATACTGCCCAGTTTGTAGTGGCAGGAAATGAAAGAGGAAGAGGCCTGGGAGGGGAAGTCACTGTAAATTTGTCCTGTCCCATGGACCAACAGTCTTGGGAGAACTGATAATGTATCATCGAGGAGGATCCAAAATTTAATTTTAATGATTCCAAAAAGTGTCTCCTGGAGTGTTCTTGTACTCTCTTATAATAAAAATATTTTTACTATACAATGCCTAACATCAGCATCAAGGTGATATGAACTGGGTCAGGTCTCAAAGGAGTCAAGAGATTGCATCTGTCCCAGAACCCCACCAGCTAATGAAATACAGTATTGACTTAAAGTAAAATTGGCCATCCACATGACTCTAGTCTTACTGAAATTTTGCTTTCCTTTTCTTAGGGTGAAGAAATGGGGAGAATAGAAAAAGAAACTTTACAGTCTTATACAACCTTTGGTCAATTATCTCAAAAAAAAAAAAAACATTTTTCATCAAGACTTTCTTCAAGTTAGTTTATAAAATATGCTTAAATGATCTTGTGTACAAATTTTGCCTTTGTGCAACTTAAATGTGAGTGTTATCCTTTACAAATCAAGAGTCCAGTACCTTGTGGTGATGTATTCTTTTTTTATATTTCCTATAAATATTAATGCTTTGAGAATTTTACATAACATGTAATAATACCTCCCCAAGTCCTCTAAGGTCCTTCTAACCTGTTTCCTTCCCACTTTATCTACTGTCTCTTTTCTTTTCTCAACTTTGCATTCTTTTCTATCATAAATAACCAGCATATTCTTCAAAATTTGCTCATGCATTTATTTTCTATACATTTTGTTGGCATTTTAAACACAACAAAACATTATTGAAATAATATGTGGTACAATTTCTTAAATTAAATGTGATACAATTAAATATAAGTATGGAGGCAGTAAAGTGGTAACAATGGGAACATATCAGAACAAAGCTAATAAAATAATCTAAGCCTCATTAGCTATAAATGCAGATAATTTTAATCTTATTTACCTTGCAATGTGTCTTTGAGGATTAAACATGTTATTGTAGGCAGTGTATTGTCAGACATAAAGAATGTGTTCAGTATATTATGATTGTTGTTTTAGTTAATAATCCTCAGAAAAAATACTGGAATCCCCTTGGCCTCCAGATCCAGGAATTATATCTTGGTTTCTCTGCTTGCTTAAATCCAATTTTATCTTCCTTGGAAGTTACCCTGACTATGCAAAAAAGAGCCTCTAGCATCCATTTAAGATATATAATGTTATGACTAAAGTATACTGGGTTTAAAGCGGGAATTTTTCCTTCAGTCAGACAATTTTCCCCTCTTCAATTATAGGGAATATTATCAGAACACTAAGTTATTAGGTCAATGACCACTTAAATGATTTAGGTGGGTTGTCAAAATATGTAAGGTTTGACCCTTTATTTGGACCTTAGAATCTTTTGTCTATTCTAGAGTATTCCCATTAAATTATTGATGATTTTCTTATTATTTAGGTTTTAGCATTGATTATTTTATTGTTGAAAGCAATGCATAGCTGTTTTGTCTTACATACTAAGGCAACTTACAATTATAAAATTTGTATTCAACTAAAATATACTAGATTGCTATGTAAGCATAGATGTTTTGTTGCATTGGCATGAAATACTACATACTGATGCTTGATTTGGATATAGGTCCTTACAAATAATGCTGATGATCTGAGTATGATTCCTTGGTTCCCATGGTGAAAGAGAATTGAATCACCAAAATTGTCCTTTGATGTCCCCATGTGAGGTGTGTCATATAGACTTGTGCTCACACACAGGAAGCAAATAAGTTAGTTGTTTGTAAAAGAAAATTTGTAGTGACATCAATTTCATAAAAAAAATAAATTTGATATGGTAAAAGAAAGGCACCCTATAAGCAATTCAATACAGTTCATACAGCCCATATATCACCAATGATAAAAAATAGGATAGAAAATTTGAGCAACTAATTAATGATTGAAGACAAGGTATACATAACTATAGTATGTATAGATTATTTCATAGCATTATTTAGTTGTCTTGGGGAAGGTGGATACATCTTGGAATAAAATGTGAGTGCATTATTAAGAACACAATCCTTGATACCTAGGATACATCAGGAATAATGTGAATTAGGAAGCAAGGATACTAAGTATATATTTGTGATTTATGCGAAAAACGCATGCAAAATGATGACAAGTAATAAATGGCACCTAAAGTGCAAAAAATGTTTTTCCATAGTTTTTTAGCACAAATGTAGTTATTACAATGTTCTGAACTTATTGGGAGAAATCCAATGCCTGGCTCTGTAAAGCAGGTCGAAAAACCCTAGAGAGTGATATCAGGGGCCCTACATGGGAGATGAACACGTTCTTTAACTTGACATAGAATCAGGATGCAAATTATGGCCATAGACATATGCTACACTCGGTCTTGGGAAAAGAACCTGTTTTTTTTTTTTTCTTCTTTTCAGTGAAAAATGATTAATTCACAAGGTGCCAAGAATAAGTGACAGAAGAAAAAAGGCAATTATACCGTCCCCTCTAAGACTCAGGTAATATTCTAAAAGAGAGCAGAGGGATAGCATAAGTGGCAGGAGACACAAGGATTATATAATACCCCCTTCTGGGCAGTAAACAACCATTGCTATCCTCATTGCTAACACAAACTCCAGTAGTTGTTGCCTCCACTGGGTCAGCTCAAGAATGAACCTGTCAATAATCACTCAAGGATGAAGCAAGGGCTCAGGCCACCATAGTCATCACTGATGAACTATTTAGTTCCAATAGATTCAGCGAGAAGGAGACTCACTTTGTCTTCAATATTGTGAAACCCCTGGCATGTTTCCCAGGCTCTAAGGTTCTACAGTGGCGACCGAAATGGCCTTGGCTGGAATGAATGGATCAGTAAATGAAACCAAATTATAAATCTGGGAAAGGGAAAAGTAGAGAGAAGCGAAGGTGATTGTGATCATGAAGGAATATAAGTTGTTAGGAGTTGGAATAATAGTCTGAATACATTATACATACATACATACATACATATATACATATAAATGCATGAAATCGTCACATAGCGAGCTTAACAAAATACTCTAGATTGACATGATAATGCAATTATTTGAAAAAATAGGAAAGTTTCAGAAACCAATTTTCTTTATTGTTTAGTTCTCAAAAGAAACTAAGTGATCATTTGATGTTTGAAAATGTTAATTTAAAGCAAAATAATATAAAATTAGAAGTCTGAATAATGCTTGAATTGTGTAAGATATTTTAACAGAAAATGACAGCTGCATTTAGGTGAACTGTTTAGAAACAATGAAGATTGTGTTAGTAGTCACTAAAACAACTTGATGGATAAATTTGCAGTAACCACTGTACATATTTTAACTTTTAAGGAAAACAAAAGAATATAGGATACTTTGCCATATTCTACTTATACATTACATCCATATACAAAAGAGATGGGAAGACGCATATATGGAAAGAGAAGTCAGAAACAATTAAAAAATGGGTTATGTTTGATTTTTTGCCATTTTTATTGAGAATGTCCTACATGTATATCACAAGACTTGATCTAATCCACTTTTACCTTTTTCCTGCCTTCACTTTTCCTTTGCAGCTTCAGGTTCTTTTCCCCATCGCCCCATGAAATCTCTGTCAAACCCACTCAGCTCATTTAGTGCTGCGCGCATGTACATTGGCGCATGACTGTAGTGATTGGAATGAAAATGACCCCTATAGACTCGTACATTTAAATACTTGAGCCCCAGTAGTAGAAGTGTTTGGGAAGGAGTCGGGAGAGGTACAGCCTTGTTGCAACAGGTATGTAATAGGGGGTTGGGCTTTGAGTTTTCCAAATCCCAAACCATTATCAGTTGGCTCTCACTCTGTGTCACAGTCACAAAGCTTCTGTGCACTGACAACAGCAGGTCAGTTGTGGGTGGAATTTTGTCATCCACTCCCTCCTCCATACTAGGACTTTGCCCGGCTTGATCTTTTACAGATGCTGTGTGTGTAGTCACAGCATCTGTGAGCTCGTGAGTATAACAGCTGTGCCATATCCTACAAAGAAGGTTTGCTGCAAATAGCTACTACATCTGGCTTTTACAGTCTTTCCAATTACAATTCTACAATGCTGCTAAGCAATAAATTATGCAATTATTGATAAGCAATCCATTATCTCTTATTTTCTGCTCATGGACCAGTTGTAGGGCTCTGTATTGATTGTCATCTATATCAATTATTTTCTGATGAGAAAGTTACTAATAAAGAAGTTTAAAGATAAAAATTCAATAGACATTAATGTGTTCATTAAGCAGAATCTTAGAATTGAGTATATGTTCTAAGGATAAATTTTGTAATTATTTTTCAACAAATTAGCATACATTGATATATGAGTTACCTTTACCCAAAAGATAATAGAGTAATTATATAATACATAAATGCTTTTATCTCAAATCTAACAATAGATAATACCAATGATACTTGAGAATATTACCAAATTAAAAAGTAATTAGGTGAATGACATATTACTAAATGATTTAATATTCACATGTAAAATTAAAACATATATTCCAAACAAGTATGACAAAGAAACACTTAATTTGCTTAGATTTCTTAATAATCCTTAAGAACAGATGAGCAGATACTGGTAAGATGTCTCACTTTCTAAGAGCTTGTATATTCCCTTCAGAAAAACTCAGTTCAGTTGCCAGTACACATGGAGGAAATTTTAAACCAACAGTAACTCCAGCTCTGGAACTTTCTTGCCTACATGGCAGCTACTCTCAACATGCACAAATATAGATGCACATGTATATACATAGTATAAAAGAAAATAAATCTTTATAAAATAGCTGAACAATACAAAATTATCACATAAAATGTATAAAGAACCATTTCACAAATACTTAAAGATAATGTAAAGCAAACTTATGAAAATGTGTTGCATTCATTTGTCATAAGGGATATTTAAATTCATTACTAACATTGTAAGAACTGGGAAATCACTCTCCTATAATTGTCAAATGCATACAGTGAAGGGGATTAGAGGACAGTCTGATTTGAATCCAGTCTTTGAAGTATCAATATGTTGCTTAGATCATTCTAGGTTTATACTTCTCAAAGGATATTCATTTGACAGTGACAATCTATGCTGCAGCATGACCACAGTATCAAAATATTTTTTAAAGATTTATTTATTATGTATACAGTGTTCTGCCTGCATGTATCCCTGCAGGCCAGAAGGGGGTATCAGATCTCACTATAGTTGGTTGCAGCCACCACGTGGTTGTTGGGAATTGAACTCAGGACCTCTTAAAGAGCAGCCAGTTCTTGTAACCTCTGAGCCATCTCTCCAGACCAGTATCAAAATATTTTAAAGCAAACTAAGTACCTCTCAGCAGCAGATATAAAGAATGCAATATTAATATAATCTCCACTAAAATGAAGAAAATCAATTTTAGAGAGATGATTTAAATAGAGTTCTAAGGTACCCTTTTATACTCGTAAGTTGAAGAACAGTAATGTACTGTCCCAAGCAGTTTTAAAACATGTTATCCTTGTAGCAGCTTCCGTTTTGAAATCCAATTAGTATGAGCAAATTATATAGCACATATTCAAGTACACAACAGAAGTTTCTTTTCTTTTCTTTTCTTTCTTTCTTTCTTTTCTTGCTTTCTTGCTTTTTTGTTCATTTTTGTTTCTCAAGACAGGGTTATAGGGGATGCCGTAGCCACATCTGTAGCCCCTAAGCAGACGTGGCTATATCATCCCCTACACAGGGTTTGTTTCTATGTGGAGACCTGACTGTCCAGGAATTCACTCAGTAGGTCAGGCTGTCCTCAATCTCAGGGATCCTCCTCCCTCTGCCTCCCAATTGCTAGGATTAAAGTTGTGCACTACCACTGCCTGGCTAACAGAAGATTTGACACACACATCCACACTGTAAAAATACCACATCATCAAGTAATAACAGTTATGGAGCTTACACAAACTGCTTTGTTACTATCCTGCACCTATCTGGAATGAGTTTACGTCCCTAGAGAATTTGAAAAACATAGTTTGTCCTTAAATATAATCACTGTGATTCCTGTTATTCTGAAGAACATTTTCATTGCATAATTCTAGTTTTTGATATCTTGACTGTCACCTGAGGTTTTCTGTGACCCTCTCTTCCTGATAATCATCTTTCTCCTGTGTTCCCATGAACTGATGATGGTTATGTTTTAAAAATGAGATTACACAGTATATATCATCTTGTATGTTACAGATTTCATTTAACACAATATCCCCATGTTTATCCAAGTTATCACATATACCAGGGTTTCCTTAGGGTGAATATTATTCAACTATGCATAATTTTCATATGCCACTATTCCATTTAAAGACACAAAAATAATTTCTTGAAACTGTACCTGAAACCTTATGAAAACTGTCAAATTTTGACTTAAAGACCCAAAGAAAGATCACTTTTCCTTTGTGTTTTTGGTCTTTTTCTGCTGTGGTTTGGTTTGGTTTGGGCTGTTTTGTTTCACTGTTGTGATAGACATTTTGCTGATGCTGGACTCAGCCCTAGGTTCCACCTGCCCTAACCTCCCAAGCGCTGGAATTTTAGGCATCTGCTGAAACATCCACACAGAAAAATCACTCTCATTTTAAAATTAGCCTGAGCCAAGACAATGAACAGCAGGGAAACTGATAACCAGAGCTGGAGGTTCAGAACACGTGAGAACAAGATAACTCATTTCCAAAGATTGTCTCTCTTACATCCACACAGACATGATGGTATTCATTCATGTACATTGAATACATGTGCACACAGACAGATATATATGTATAAGCATACATACAATTTCAAATTAAAATTGGTTCTAATAAAGCAAGCAGGATTATGTCAAGAACCTGCAAATTATTTTCCAGTAGATTTCTTTTTACCTCATTTCTGCAGTGTTATGTATACATGGTCACAGAGACATTTTATTATTTTGTATTAGTCAATTATTTTTATTGTTCTTTTGTTTCCATATTCTTCCATTCATTTATTGTATATTAGGATATTTAGTTCTGCTTCTGTATAGTTTGATGCTAACCTCAATAAGAATTTATAATCCAATTTACATTATGAATACAATTAAGTATAGTTAAACCTCATACAATGAAAATGTTAAAGGAAAATTGCTCTTATATAGCAGGATAATTTTTTTACATTAATGGGAGCTGTGATGTTTAAGAACACAGCTAGTTTCAAAACTATTCACTCTCAAAGACTGCTCAGTTTTCAGTAGCTTTATACCTATACGTAGCATGTGGAAAAATGACATAACTTCAAGAAACATAACAATTAATTTGTTATAGAGAATATAAGAATCTGATATAGATTTATTAATTTAATATAAAACAGAATGAAGGAAACAGGAAGATTGCTAACAAACTGCCCACATAAAATTTCTATAATAATGTCTAAAATATTTTTGAGTATATCAATACATGAAGAGTGAAGGGAGAGGAAGAATTATAAGGATAAGCAATTTTCTAGTTTGCATCATAAATCTAAAGAACATGAAAGCACTAATCTCTCAGTAATTTCTAAAATGTGTTCAGCTCAGTAATCCTTTATAAGTAATTTTTTTCAAAATTCAATAAATATGCAAATGTAATGTCTAATACATGTTTTAGTATAATGATGAGCCAAAACTACTAAAAATTACATAACAAAATGAATCATAGTTAGGGTATTTCATTGTCTTGCCAGGATTTTTTTCTTGTAACATCATATTTTTTTGCAAAGATGCTATATAATGGAGAATATCATTCATAATGGTTATAGAGTACATAACAGGAATTACTGAGATAATTGAAAGGTCCTATTTTATATTTCATTACACAATAATAGTTACGATCCCAGTAAATTGTTTAGGTGATTTCTCAAAATTAGTTTCAAACCTCTGAAGTTAATAAAGTGTCTTTAAATGTTGTGATGACTATTTTTATTAGTCATCTAAACTACATTTTGAATTAACTAATATCAAAAATGGAGGGCACATCTGTGAGGGATATTTGTTTAATTTAAAGTAGGTAGACCCACTTCTAATAAGTATATCACATCTTTAGTTCACATATTCAAGACATGCCTTTAATCCCCAGTTATCTGAGCTGGGAAAGCCATGTCTAATCTGATCTATACCTTCTGCTAGAAGCCCCTCTCTTCTCTCTCTCTCTCTCTCTCTCTCTCTCTCTCTCTCTCTCTCTCTCTCTCTCTCTCTCCTTTGAGTGTGTGCTTATATGTATGTACCTAAGCATACTCATATATATATATATATGTACATAAGCATATGGATATGAATATAAATAGGGAAGGAGAAAGCTATTGTTCTTTGCCAGCTAAGAAGTCCATTGCTTCAATGGCATTAGCTCCTATGTTTTTGGTACTCTAGTGTATACTGTAGACCAGCTGAGACATCCAGCCTCTTGGACTGAGCAACTACTGGGCTCTTTGACCTTCCATTTAGAGACAGCCATTGTTGCATTAGCTCATCTAAGTTGGGAAGTCATTCTAATAAGTCCTCTTTTTACATGTAGAATGGGATTTCTTCTATAAGATCTCCAACTCAAGAGCACTCTGCTAATACAGATATTAAACTTTCATAGTACTAAAATTCATTTTTAGGTGTGTGCATCAAGTGAAATAATAGACATAATAGGTATCTACTGTAAATTAGCCTGGGTGTTTGAATTTACAGGTACTGCTTTGTTTAGTCCTTATAGCTTTATTTTTTCATTAAAACAATTGCTCTATTTACATATTTTCTCTTTTTAAATTAGCACAAAGCATATAGTTTCTATCTTTTATTTTCAGAATGCTTGGCAATAAAATTTGGAAGGGGCTAGCATATGACTTGATAACATATGATTCATACAATACAAAATTAGTCATGTTTAGACTATGTATGCTTAGTTATAAAAACATAAAATGGAGAAAGTATGAGTCATATGTATATAGACATATGAATGTTCAGGTATACCACACACAATAGATAAAACTTTAATGCATAGACTTCGCTAAGAGTAGACTTTGTTCATATAAGGAGCCAGTTATTATGCAAAAATACTTCAAAACGTCCTGTATGAAATAAGTGGTCACAACGACTAATTTCCAAAATCTTTCAATGTGAACAGTTTTGAGTCCAATTATTTACAACTGGTGGTTGATGTTGTTAACAAATATCAGAGTTAATGATTCCTTGAGACACATTTGAAGCCCTTGAAGCACATCAGAAATCCAATTATATCTAAGTTGTTCATAGAATGCTACCTTTCAAAGTCTTCTTTGATACAAATGGGATCTGCATTGAAGCCATTTTAATGAATGACTTTCCACCTAGAAAGATGTGCTCACAGCACTCATTAATGTCAACAGAAGAAATCAAACCCTGGCATTTTACATATGAATAGCATTTATCTTCAATAGTGAAGTAAGTGTGTAGACTCTTGATAACATTTCAGCAGATTTTTTTCTAGACACCAATTACTAACACTTATAAGGTACTTTAATTAATAGAAATCATTAAGTTGCTTGTAATAAGCCACCATATAGTACTATAAGACCCATCTAACTTATAAAATATCAAATGTGTGCTTTGTTCTTAAAACTTAAAAAAGTAAGTACAATATACCAAATGAATTACATTTTAAATTAAACATATTTCTGCTTCATTTATAAACAATGAAGTATTTTATTAAACTTCTTGAACTTATTCATTTATAGAATCATTTATCTGTAATTACACTCTGTCTACCCTTACTCTCCACCATCTTCCTCCCAGTCCTTCACCTGTCTCTTTTTTCCCCCCTGCAATCTTTTGTGTTCTATAATCAATCGACTGAGGTCATGAGGAATTGCTTCAGGCTGTACCTGGGAACAGCCTCTGGACATAAAGAATTGTTTAATCCCACTCTGACCTTTCAGCCCCACCTGCAGGAACAATATTTCCAGCACCTTCTTCCTAGTCAAACACATGCCCACAGAGAGCTGTAATTTCCCGGTACCAACCATGTATGTACACAGGTCCTCCAACCCCTTTTATGCACCCAAGCATCACTGCATGGAAAGCTCAGGGACCCTCACTCTTCCAATAACCCAGTCTCAGCCTGATGAAATGGTTTGTCTGCTTCTCTGCCTACACTTTCCCCACCACATTGTTTGATATTTTTCTTTGCATGTAGCTAATGTATTGTGAATCATTTAGTTAAATCACAGTCATTCACATGTCCCTTATACTGGGACTATTAAATATAATCTGGTGAATTACCAGGAAAAGTAGAACTTTAGATAATATGCCCACATATTTCTGAACCTATCCTTAGGACATAGTACAGTAGTGAGGGATAGGACACCCTCAAACCCTCTTCTGTTGTGGGCACAGAGGTTCTTGTGCTCACAGAGAACCACTAAAAAAACTAGGAATGTATATCACACAGGGCTGTCTCCCCAATGGAGGAGAAAATAATTAAATACCTGCATTCCATCCAGAAAACTGAGTTCGGGTTCTTAATGACATAGTGATTTTTGCTATTGGTAAGGACAGACCTCAACCTAATTCCCCAGAATGATTATCCCAAACTGTTCCCTCCATAGACCATTAGCCATCTTTAGGGGAGATGTCATGTGTAGTTTGTGTACGCATGACCTCTATGCTATCCCCCAGAGACCACACTATATTCCATGCCTTTTAATTATAAAACCCACCCTTGTGGTCACAGGTACTTTGTAAAAGTGTCTCTACATACTCAGATCTTGAACTTTATTGTGCATCTGGAATTGAAGTGATTAGACTTATTGTTGCCTGGCAACCTTTTCCCAAATTGTACTGTGTTTTAAACCTGCTAACAATGAGCCATCCTGCATTAGACTCCCTAAAGTCTGATCCCTGGATAAAGTCAATCTGCACTGGATATTCATTCTTATCTCATCTCCCAGTTGGCTTCCCTGTATGATCCCTGCAGGGACTCCCTTGTTCTTATTACTTTCTCTGGCTGTTAATTTGTGTGTCTTTATGCAGACCCAATATAGCAGCCACAGTTGCTGACCGTTTTTGTTTTGTGACCCCTTGAATGACCATATGAACCTGGCTTGCCTCGAGTGAGTTAAAAAACAAAACTAAACTAAAGACAATGGTCCCCCTGGCCAAGAGTCAATAGTCAATCTTTCCCCAGGAAAAGGGTAGGGCACCATGAACCCTTCTTCCATCCATCACTGAATGTTGGCAGCCCCAGTTTTCTATGGCCTCTTGCAGACAACCACAGCTATCATGCGTTCATGATTGTGATGGCTATGTCATTGGTAGAGTCTAGTGGTATTGATCAATTTTTTTTCCTGCCAGTTAAAAGATGAAAAGGCAGAAAAAGATATGAAGTGCAACGGGTAGCAGCAGAGAAATCTCAAGCACAGCATAGAGAGTCAGCAGCTGGACAGAGGCAACCATGCTGGGTGAGGAAGCACACACATGCGGCAGGCACACAGAGAGAAAGACCCTCACCAAGGCAGAGGGGCATTGAGTAAGCCAAATATCCAGTTCTTCTTGAGGCTGGATGTTTTACAGCCTCTGAAGAGTTTCCCTCCCTCATTTAGGATTGGTCAGTTTGAAGACAGACAGGATGTTGATGGTTAGTCCAGAACTGCTGTGTGACATGTTCTGACTCTACCTTGAACTCATTAAGGAGCTCTATTAGCAAGGACCCGTTGGTGGGAGTTAATAGCTTCCGGGCTGTCATTTCAAGTTGGGAGGTCGAGGAAGAATCTGGCCATCTCAGATATTTGTCACCTTTATTACCTAGCCATGGCCAGTCTCCCTATCTGACTCGCCAACAGGGACTCTAACTCCTGCTCTCTCATCATGAGTAGTGAAACATTTTAAAACCTGCTCCCTATCATCTATCTGGCTTTTACAGCCCTTCTTCCTCTTCTTCTGGGATGGTCTCCAAATCTTAGAGACCCTGGAAAAAGTGTCCTATTTGGGGCTACTAGGTCCTAACCCACAAATGGTCATCTGGTCTCATCTCATGGTGGACTCTGACAGGGCAAACAGAATCATTGCCAAAGGATAGAAAAAAAAAATCTAACACCAGAATTCCTCAGAAACTTGTGAAATAGGTTTCTGCTTGTCAAGAGAGTCCATTAATTCCCTTATAGCCCTCTACTGCCAGCAAATAGGGCATCTAGTTCCAAATTTGTACTTGAATGTAACACATATTAAAGCCCCAACACTAGCCTTCTAGCTCTCCTGGCCTATAAACCTCCCAAATCACTACTATAACTCCCAGGCTATTCTAACTCACACATGTCCCTCCCCACAGCTACCCTCATGCTCTTTTGAACAGCAAGGGTCCCCTGAATTTGGGGGGTTTTTAGCTCTACATCCAGAGAGACAGCCTTGACAGCTTTGAGCTCCTAAAGGGTTTCTCTTCTTTTTGCATTTCCTCTACCTCGTGATAGCCTTGAGCTATCACAAATAAACTTTCCCATCCTGTGCAGCAAGCTTCCAATCCACTCTGAGGTTGATTATATGGCTACACATAACATTCCTGCTTCTACTGCAATAGAGGCTTTATCTTATCTTACATATTTTACTGTGGTTGACAAGGTTAACAGCCGTGTAGGGAGTTTGTATCAAAATAAAACATATGCTATGAATTCAGAGTGTCATATCTATGGAAACTAAAAGTAAAAATGTTTAAAAATATTTTTAAATATCCCCTTATGCATTATATATGTACTAAAGGAATCATTTACCTCACAATAAGCTTGAACTAGAAAAATTACTACCTTCTAAATTATTATTGATTTATTATTAAAAGGTATATGCATATAAAACATTTTATAAATTACTTTGGTTTTGAAAATAGCCATGTAAATTTAGTAAACTTTTTCAATGTTCAAATTTTTCAGATTACATACTTATATAGATATTAATATATATCAAATATCAATAATCAATAAACCCCACATCAGCTACTTTTAGAATGGATTAATTTTAAGTTATTATTTGTTTAGTCCACTTTTTGTTTCCTCTTAGGAAACTGTTTTGTATTGTATTCTAAGAATTACCATTTAGAAACTATATTAATCTTCAAAAATTTCATGTCACAGTTCACAAAATAAATATGATATATAAATTGTACATTAAAGTCAACTTTACTTGTGATTTTGTAAAATCAACATATAATCACACCTCATCAAGAAAAGTGTCTTTTAGCTAACCTGTCAGTTTTAATACTTTTCAATGTTCCCAAATTTCACATCAATCAAAAAAAGGCAATTCCTTAAACTTTTCAGTGCATACTTGCTCTAGATGTCAAGGCCATTGTTTTCACCTGATCCTTGCTGTTGGCTGTGACTTAAGCCATAGGTGAACCATAGGAATGTCCATTTAAATCTGATGTAAAGCTTCTGTATGATGATGCTAATAGCCAGGAATTCAGTCCCTCAGGCTTGTGTGGATAACGGATTATTTCTCACCTCACATTCCTCTGCTTCCTTAATATCCTTCTCTCAAAGGAGCAGCTTGAACTCTTTGCCATTGGGAAACCTAAGAAATATTTTTAGATTTATTGATTTTGTGTGTAGGAGTTCTTTGCCTGTATGCATATATATATGTGTGCAACCACATGTGTGCCCGATGCCTAGGATCCTTGGAAGAGGGTTCAGATCTCCTGAAATTATAGATGGTTGTGTAAAGCAGGAGGTATTTTGCAAGTTACAAATTGTCTTCATTATGTGGATACTAAAGGAAGTGGGGTTCAAAGGAAAACACAGTGTCTCAGAATACTGCAACAGCAGTGTCCTGATGCTCTGCCACTCTGCCAAGGCAGATGTGAACAGCAGTTTGCTTCTGCTCGGACCTCCCAAGAGAGAACCAAGCTACTACTCTCTGCTTGTCATTCTACACATAACACCTCAGGCAAAGGCCCTAAGTGCTGCTACCCCAAAATCTATTGCCTGAATGACTTCCCACAACAGTTTGTGAGCCACCATGTGAGTACTAAAACAGAATCTGTGTCCACCTCAGGAACATCAGTTCCAAGAAGAGGTTTGCACCACCATGCCCTACTACTCCTCTGTTTTAAAAGTGAGTAGTGGGCTAGCATCCCCTGGGTTTTCAAGAGTTTGGAGACACCATTTGCAGCTGGGTTTCTCAAGCTAACAGTCTACAATTACTGACTCAGCTCTCTCTACCAATGATAAAGACTGTATTAGGGAATACACTACTAACCAGGGAAAGCCATTGTTAGGTTAAGTGTCACAGAACAGTATTTGAGTAGATAGTGCACTGGAAAGAAAACTGTTGATCTGATGTGATAGTGAAATCATCAAAACACCCTCCTTACACAGCAATCAAAGGGGTGTGGCCTACTAACACTAGCAATCACAGTTATGTTCATGGAGTCTCTAGCTGTGGAACACATCCTCACTTATGTACCACACAAAAGCCTCACATGGATGCAGTGTCTTCTCTTTCAACTAGAAACTTTTTACCAAGTCACAAAAGCAGGTAGGTGCCTTCCTTCTTGTCCAGCCTTGAAGAGGACTGCTATTTTAAGATCTATGGTGACCCTGTAGATGAGGTCTGTGGGAAGGTTATTTGATACCTACCACTGGAGGAAAGTCCCCTGTATGCAGTGCAGTCTGTTAGGAAGAGCTGTGGCTGCAGCAAAGCTTCTGTGAGCACCAGTCATTGTTACACCTGTTACCCAAACTCCAGGGATCTCTTCAGAAAATGCCACATCTCCTCACAGTTGTCATGGAGGATTCAAAGAAGAGGGCTGATTTAACGAAAGTTTAGCTATTGTCAAAAGGGGCTGCTAAGTTGACAGTTTCTCATCAAACATCTGGATATGACAGAAGGACTGTCTGCCTTCAATCAATGGGCTGGGTGTTCTACTTCTGACTGCTTTACTCACTCTAACCATCAAACGATGCTTAAGAAAAAAGACAGATGATGAAATTAACATCCTCAGTAGTGCTTAACAGTGTTTAAATTCTACCTAAACACCTTAGACAAGAGTTTGGTGCTTCTGATCTCTCTTCCCAGAGAACAAGTATTTGCCAATTAGACTTCCAAAAAGGAAAAAACGTGCCTTCTCAGATCATCTTCATAGAAGGGGTTCAGGAGTCAGAGGAGGTAGTACTGCTACAGTCAGGTTTCATCCACCCACAGAGACTGACAAAAGGAGGTGCCACCTACTTTTATAGTAGCTGCACTCCTCAAAGGGAGGATGCACAGGTCCTTGAGAGAGGCATCCTTTAGATGTAAAACTACCAAGAAGCTTTTAAGAAGTAGGTTCCCCTTCAAGGGAAGTAGGCGATGTTTAAGTTTTCCAAGCAAAAACTCTTGGTATTTGGAAGTTAGAGTCTAGAGTTAGGAGTAACTCTTAAAGATCTATTGATGGCTGGGCGTTGGTCGAACACGCCTTTAATCCCAGCACTCGGGAGGCAGAGGCAGGCGGATCTCTGTGAGTTTGAGACCAGCCTGGTCTACAAGAGCTAGTTCCAGGACAGCCTCCAAAGCCACAGAGAAACCCTGTCTTGAAACACCAAAAAAAAAAAAAAAAAAAAAAAAGATGACTGGTTAATTTCTGGCTACACTTTGCTAGTTTTTAACAGGGTCTCTAAATGTAGGGGTGCTTGAGGGCTTGCCACAGAAGAGGTACAATCTCTATAAGTCATCAAATAATACACTTCTCTCTATTGACTATGCTTGTTTCTGAAGTGACTGGTTTGAAAGTCATCTATATTCTGTTGGCTGTCAAATCCATTTATGCAATCATTAGTCATAGCCTCTAATTTTATATTTTAAAGATACCTCTATCACAGTCCATACACCTACTGCCAAGGGGCATTGAGGTGAGGCAGAAAGATTTCAAGAGACTAAAGAAGGGGACACTGCTGCATAACAGTTCCTTCTGGACAAGGCCAACGTGTTGCACCTATGAAAACTCAATGATATAGTTGCCTGCACAAGATCTGCAAAGACCACAACAATTGACAGTTAAATATGGATGAATGAAAATTTCTCAACACCCCGCCATAAATGAAGTGCTTCAGACAATGACTACTGAGGGAGGGGCTTATACTTTTGTTTTCATCTTTCTTTTTTTCCTTTTACTGAAACCCCAACACTCACAATGTCTCTTTTCCACCCACTTTTCTGTGTGTTTATATGTGAAAAATCATTATAGAAGACAAGGTCAGGAACTTGAAACAGGGTATCCTGGAGTGATAAGAAGTGGTGGATGGGGAGACTGCGGGAAGAGGGATGCAAACACTCCATATTAATTTATTAAATCCTTTAAATGAATACTAAAATATCTCTTTTTTGTTTCTTTTCATTATAAAATTTAAAAAAGAAATATGTTCTACTATATAATTAATATTATGACTTTAAGTATAAAAGTTGAATTGACTATTTTAAAAAGAATATCTCTCCTTGTATCACATGTTATAATGTTCATAAATAATTTTGGTTATAAAATGGCACAATAGTTCAAACGTAAATGAACATATATAAATCTCTTCTACACCACTGTAGAAAAAAATGGAATCCTTATGTGCCAAAGACATCTTTGCAATAAAATTAGTCATTGATAAAATGTCTCTGTGCTGGCCATTGGGGCGCACACCTTTAATCCCAGCAATCAGGTGGCAGAGACAAGTGGATCTCTGTGAGTTCAAGGTCAGCCTGGTCTACAGAGCAAGTGCCAGAATAGGCTCCAAAGCTACAGAGAAACCCTGTCTAGAAAAACCAAAAAAGAAAAGAAAAGAGAAGAAGAACTGTCTCTGTACAAACCTCACAGTTTCTATAATAAGCTCTGAAAGGGGGTTCTGTGCTTAATCACACCTCCATTGTGTTACTGCGATTCAGATAACTTAGTAGTAGTAACTTTGCCCAGACATGTTAGTAGTAACCATAGAAGTATGTTAAAATGAGATCTCATTGCAACAAAATAAAAAAGTCAATCCAGACTTTTGTAATAATCTGTGTATTTGTGATTATTTATGGGCAAAGTGTTTCCACATTATACAAGGCAAACTCACAGATGTCTAGCCTGCCTAGTGGCTTACAAAAAATATATACCAATGTATCTATTGACCAGTGTTCCTGTAGGGTCCTGTTGCTAAACAACTATGATGCCATTATTCAAGATATCCCATTCCTTTTTAATCTATTTATTTTCTATTAACTCAGTTATCTTAAATTTTCTGTTATTTTCTGTTTTGAAGTTTGAACATTTACACTTCCTAGTACATGTAAGTTACTCACAGACAAGTAGTAAATACATCATTGCAGACTCTTTTTCTACACTTCAGCAAACTGAACTCAAGGATAATTAAAAGAACATTTGAGATAACTGAAAATGAATATTTGTTTCCATGTGTTGTTAGCTAGTGATGATGGAGATGGGGTATGGTCTAGCTCTATCATCTATCTATTTATCTGTCTGTTAACCTTTAACTCACCCCTTGTTTATCTACCAATGAATATTATTTGCCACTGTGTAAACTTTCAGTCTCACCTTTTGCCTTTGAATGGATTCAAGGAATATATTCACATAAGAAGCAAAAAAGGCAGACATAGTGACTCAATCCATAATCTCTACAGTAAGTAGGACAAGGCAAGAGCATCACTGGTTCATAGCCAGCCTGGGTTGCACAATAATTTGACAGCCATCTTAAGCTATGTAGTGAAACTGCATCTCAAAATTTAAACCAATACAAAACAAAACAGTGCAATGAAGTAGCAGTGTGGAGTATCTTAAGTTTTACAGCAACCATTGTAGTTCTATAACTCCCATAAGTTCCCCATGGACAAAGACATCTGTTAGGGCTGAATGCCAAAACTTCATGAGGCTCCTTTGACCAATCAGGGAATATAATTACAGCTATTCAAAGGATGCTTTCTTGCTGTATTTGCCTTAAAAGACATTTGTAAATTTGATAGGAAATTAGCCATTGCTCTCTATCACTTCTGGTGACAAGCAAGGCCACAATGTAGTCCAGAGGAGCAAAGCACATCTTGACTGATGTCTCCGACTACTCCAATATGACATAGCACATACAGACAAAAGTAGAAAGTACACAGGGAAAACAAGAAACAGAGAAAAACAGAGATGTCATATTATAATAGTTAATTTTCGGTGTAAGAGATAAATATATCCCTGTGAAACATAATTTGTATGTCTCTTATATCCACTGTCTTCTTGGTTACATACATTTAGCTTATCCAGTAATGAAATCCAGCCATTGCTTTTAGTAGTCTACAAAGAAGCTATTAAAAATGAATTATTCTAATTTTAGAATGGCAAGTGCTAGACACAACAATACGGCAATTTAAGTGGATATTCAAGGATGCCTAGAACAGCAGTTTTCCTGCCTTTTATGTGGTATTGTTAACTCTTTTAGCAATTCAGTACCAATTGCTATTTGCCTCTCAAATGAAGACATACAATTTGCTAAAGGCCTTTGCAATTTCTTCCCAGATAATGACTTACAGATCTCAATTGTGTAGAGTACATTACCTCTTAAAATTCCACTCATATTTCTTGCCTCTAGTTGACTCCCAAAGCATACCCACCAGTATTTATTTATAAGCTTTTTATTTTCTGTTTCTTTTAGAGTATTTACAGGATTAATGTTGTGTACATTGTGGTTTTTTTTTTTCACAAGATCATCTAAATATATTCCCATTTTATGTAGCTTCTTATCTGTAATATTTGTTGTATCTGAGGAGGAATTATTTTCTGATGAAACTATTTCTCCTTATATCTGCCGACATTAATAATTTATATAAAGAAAAACTATAAAAATGAAAATATTTTGAGTGACACAAAGCTAAAGCATAATATATCCCCTCATTTTCAGTACTTTACACAGTGAATTTCTGAAACCACATAGTAGGCTTTCTCTCATGTACATGTCTTATTGACATGTACATTGTTGTGGGCAACCACCAAATGATGCAAAATGAATTATGGCATTTTAGAGACTAATCATGCTAATACAGCCACCATAAGGAATAACATTTTAGACCTTGATGGGAAACCTAGAATCTGCATCAATTTTTATTATGGACAAGGATATCTATTTCATGTAAAGATAAATTATTAGAACTCTTTTTGTCAAATGTATTTATTTGAAATAGGAAAGTAAAAGAAACTGAAATTTTCATTCTAAATTTTCATTCTAAAATGGATGTTTTTCGATACTTCCCAGTGAGCCTCCTGTCCCTTTTATTTTCCAGGACTCCAGAAATGACTCTGTCAAAGCACTGCTGTCATATGGCAACAATATATTCCTTGCATTTTGAATAGCAGTGGGATTTCCAAACAGTACAAAAGTTTCTTCCACGTCTGCTTAGAACACAGGAAGGTAAATGTCAAACCTCACAGAGTAGCATGAATTCTAGTTGATCCTAATAATAAAATCCCAGAGACAGATATTGGGGTTCAAGCTAAAGACCAGAAAATCAAAACAGCCAAACCACTAGAGAGTTCTTAATTCTGCCAAGGCTAAGACCAAAGAGGGGCTATCCTGTCCTCAGCATGACTGCAGACTGCAATGCTCTCCACAAAACCTAGACTGCACTGAGCTCCTGAATTATATTCCTCTCTAGTGCTGGGATTAAAGGTGTGTCATCCTAAGTGCTGGGATCAAAGGTGTGAGCTCTGTTTCTCTTTTAGACTATTTCATTGTCACGTAGCCCAGGGTGGCCTTGAACTCGTGGAGGAGATCCACCTGCCTCAGTCTTTCGAAGGCTGGGATTAAAGGTATGGCCACCACTGTCTGTCCTCTATGGCTAACTAGTAACTTACTGTGTGTGTGTGTGTGTGTGTGTGTGTGTGGCTAACTAGAGGCTTGGCTCTGCACTCTGATCGTCAAGCAAGCTTTATTTGTCAAATTATAAACAAAGTATCACTACATCACAGGAAATTCCAGAGTTCCTGGTGAAAAATGGTATGCTTTTCTCTATGCTATGAATAAGATAGCATCTTTTCTGGAAGTTATATTTAGTTAAAAGAAATAAAATACCTTATTCACAGGTGAAAAAATATATAGAAACACAGAAAAGAATTCTGAAAATTCCCTTCAAATCAAATAATTTTAGTACAAAATTTAATTTCATGTGTAAAATTAAACAATGTCTTTGAAAGTAATTATAGTAATATACACAAGCACATGGAGGCATAACCACAGACACACAAACCCAAACATACATACACAGACACACCCACACCCACCTCTCCACACACACAGGCATACACACAGACACACACAGATAATACAGACAAACAGGCCCAGAAACACACACACATGTATACATACATAAATACATAAACACAGAGAGGGGGGCACAGACAGGCAAACACACAGAGAGAGACATACACAAACATACATACATACATACATACATACATACATACATAGTATATGGTGAGCAAATGCAGAGACCCACAGCCAAATATTAGACAAAGATCTGGGAGTCCCATGCAAAAGGAAGGATTGTAGGAGCAAGATGGATCAAGGACACCACAAGAAACCCACAAAGTCCTCTAACCAGGGCTCATAGGGCCTGGAGGTTCAGTCAGGGATCCTACATTGGGATATACCGTGTCATTTGTGTATATGTTATGGTTGTGTAGGTTGACATTCTTGTGCTACTTCTAACAGTTGGAGCTGGGGCAGTCTCTGAGTCTTTTGCATCTCCCTCCTACTGGGTTGCCTCACCCAGCCTTGATATAAGAATTTGTGTCGAGTCTTATTGTTACTTGTTATGCCATGTTTGATTGATATCCCTGGGAGGCCTGGTCTTTTCTGAAGAGAAATAGAGGAGGAATGGATCTGGGGTAGAGGAGAAGTGGTGAGGAGGGACTGAGAGGAGAGGGTGGATGGAGATTTCCATTTGGGATGTAATATATGAGAGAAGAATACATGGTAGATAGATTAGACAGAGATAGAGGTAGGTAAATGATAAAGAAAGAAGAGACAGAATTCAAATTGTATTTAAACTTCTATGATATGCAATTCTGAATGATGAATGAACATTTATATGAAAATTTGGCAAGTTGAATATTTTCATAGCTTTCTAAATGTTGTATAGATTACTACTGCTCGAAGGGGGCAATTCAAAGCACAGATATAAACTTTTCAAACAATCATAATTCATATTATATTTTGTGATAGTGAAGGCTGTCTGCTTTGTAAGGAAGACAATCTCTATTGTCTTTAATTATAGTATTTTTTGATGATTGTTCATGACAAAATAGTGTTTGTACTTGATAACTGGTATATGTTATATTTTAACTTGAGGAAGTTATTTAATGTCAAAATTCACATGTAATTTGCAATCACCAGGACCTCAGAAAGAGACATAAATAGATACCGAGTGTTTAAAGAAGTAAGTAAATCGAGGTCTAGGATATTAGCATGGGTACTAATGGAAAAGAAGACATGTCCTCATGCATAACAAGATATTGTACATAGACATGAAGGAATTATACAACACACCAGAAGGTTCTTCCAAATGGCTTAGCAGATAAATGCACTTGCCACCAAGCCTGATAACTTCAATGTGATCCACAGGACCCACATAATAGAAAGAGAACAATGACTGCCAAAAGTTGTGTTTTGACCTTCATGCCCAGACTGCAGAACTTGTATCATCTTTCAAGGGAAGGGATAGGATAGAATGCAGGTTGTATGGTGGGGAGAACATAGACCAGGAATGGGTTAAGTGATACGGGAAGTGAAAGGTCAGTGTACAGATTGATGAGGAATAACTAGCAGTAAAGAGACTTACAAAAGCCATATATGAAACTCTTATTTTTCTTTTTTAATATTTTCTGACTTTTAAGTTGTGGTTATCCTACTCAGCAGCTGCTACTCTGCTGCAAGTGGCTAGGCTGCAAGAGCAGCAGCCTGAGGGAATTCTGTTCCCTCAGACCCCGACTCATTCAAAACTACTAAGGAATCTTATTTCAATCTCTGTCCGACTAAAGAAATCAAGATTCAGTTCAGTTCGGTGATTAGTTATAGGTGTCTGCTTCTACTTCGACCAGCTGCTGGATGAAGGCTATAGGATGGCATATAAGTCAGTCATCAATCTCATAATCAGAGGAGGGCATTTAAGATACCCTCTCCTCCATTGCTGAGATAGTTAGCTGGTGTCATCTTTGTACATCTCCAGACATTTCCCTAGTTCCTGATTTCTCTGTAAACCAAAAATGTCTCCCTCTATTATGATATCTCCATTATTGTTATCATGTATTCTTCCCCTGACTCATGATTTCTGCTCCCGCATGTCCTCGGCATCACTGTTCCTCTCCCCTTCTCATTCTCCTAGCTCCCTCCCGCCTCTTCCCATGCTCCCAATTTGCTCAGCAGATCTTGAACCTCTCTCCTTTTCCACAGCACCATGTATGTCTCTCTTAGGGACCTCCTTGTTTATTAGCTTCTTTGGCAGTGTGGATTGTAGGCTGGTAATCCTTACTCTGTCTAAAATCTGCATATGAGTGAGTACATAATATGTTTGTCTTTTTTGAGATTGGGTTACCTCGCTCAGAATGGTTTCTTCTAGATCCATCCATTTTCCTGCAAATTTCAAGATTCCATTGTTTTTTTCCGATGAGTAGTACTCCATTGTGTAAATGTACCACATTTTCTCTATCCATTCTTCGGTTGAGGGGCATCTAGGCTGCTTCCAGTTTCTGGCTATTACAAATAGTGCTGCTATGAACATCATTGAACAGATGTCCTTGTTGTATGAATGTGCTTTCTTTTGGGCATATGCCTAAGACTGGAATTGCTGGATCTTGTGGTAGACTGATTCCCATTTCCTTGAGGAGTTGCCATACTGATTTCCAAAGTGGCTGTACAAGTTGGCACTCCCACCAGCAGTGGAGAAGTGTTCCCCTTTGTCCACATCCTCTCCAACATGAACTGTCATTGGTGTTTTTGATTTTGGCCATTCTGATAGGAGGAAGATAGTATCTCAGAGTTGTTTGATTTGCATTTCGATGATGGTTAAGTATGTTGAACACTTTCTTAAGTGTCTTTCAGCCATTTTAGATTCCTCTATTGATAACTGTCTATTTAGTTCTTTACCCAATTTTTTAATTGGGTTGTTTGGTGTTTTAGAGACTAGCTTCTTGAGTTCTTTGTATATTTTGGAGATCAGTTCTGAACTGAACTGGAACCCAGATGCAGAGAAGGACCAATGAAGAGCACAGAGGTCCAGACCAGGCTGGTGAAACACACAGAAACAGCTGACCTGAATATCCAGGAAATCTTGCTCCACAATCTGATAGCTGGAATACCAGCATGGGACTGATTCAGGCCCCAGGAACATGAATCTTTGGGACCTCCTGTAGAAGCCCAGTATTTATCCCTAGCATAGGTGTGGACTTTGGCAGCCCATTCCATATAGAGGAATACTCCCTGAGCCAAGAAACATGAGGGTGGGCCTAGGCTCTATCCCAAAGGATACAATAGATCCTGATGACACCCTATGGAAGGCCTCACCATCCAGGGAGAGCAGAAAAGATATGTGACAGATAAGGTTTTAGTGGGGGGGTGGGGAGAATGGGTGGGAGAAAGGAACTGGGATTGTCATGTTTCTAATTCAAATAAAAAAAAGTTGGGAAAAAAAGAAATCATGATTCAGAGGTTGAGGTAGAATCCTGCTTCCCAGAGAGGCTGAATAGCAACCAGCCCACCTAGTTTACCTCCCAAGAATTTTTCCTGCTTTTCTCTCTCCACCTCAAAAACCCTTCTCCACTTGGCTCCTCATTGGTCCAGCCTCCTGATCACATGTGAATTTTATTTAATCAAACACATATTTGCATCATTAAACAAATAGTCCAGAGCATTAAAAAAAACATGTTTTAAAATAGTATTTTACAATATGAAATTACTGAACAGGCTTTGTAGGTGGAGTTTCCTTGTCCTGACTGACTGTTCCCAAATAACAGGCAGTTGATTCCCAGATAACTGATTCAGAGACTTAATATGAATCATCAGTGCTCTACCAATAGCTCAGGCATATTACTAACTAGCTTTTACAGTTTAAATTGACCCAAATTCCTTATTTATGCTCTGCCACATGATGTTACCTTTATTAGCATGGCACTTTCATCTCCTGCTCCATCTGCATCTGCTGCCATCTCCTGATCCTACCTTCTTTCTTCCAGCATTCTCAGTTTGGTGATCATGGCTAAACTTATCCTGTTCATCTCGTGGCCAGTCAGCTTCTTTATTAACCAAAGAGAAAAATACATATTCACAGTGTACAGAAGAATTCTTCCACGGCAGAGACTTCTAAAAAAAAAGCTCTATATACAGAGTTTAAAAGGAGCTACCCTAAAACAGGGGAGCAACACCTTTTGCAGACACCATATGCTACTAAATAAAGACCTAGTGACAGACAGAGCTTATCTCTTTTAGTGTTTTTGGTAGGTGGTTCCTCTAAATATTCTAAGATATTGACATCGCTCTTTGTGACTCTCAAGAACTTGATAGTAAGCCACTATTTCTGAAGTAACCACATACTTCAACCATGGGCTGAGTAAAATGAGCCTTGTTTGGACATGGAAGCTTCATCCTTTTTGATAAATCTGGGGGTAGTTAATAGACCAGTGGAAGAGAGCATGGCAATGAGTGAAGGATCCCAGGTGATGTTGGGACATTTTAATACTTTGCAATCTTAACCGAAAAGATGACAAAAGAGGGATACTCCCTCATCCTAGACACATGGGGGAGGGCCAAGGCCCTATCCCAAAAGATATGACAGACTTGGAAAACCCCCTGTGGAAGACCTCATCCTCCTTGGGGAGCAGATAAGGTATGGGATAAGTAGGTTTTTAGTGGAGGGCAAGGGAGGAGAAGAGGGAGAGGGAAATGGGATTGACATGAACAATGTTGTTTTTAATTTAAATAATAATATTGAGAAAAAAATCCTTATTTCAATTCCTTGAGAACTATACCAAAAAGCAGGACTTCTGTATCACCTGCAGCTAACATTTTTTTTTTTGATGAATCATCTTGAAGTTCACCATCCTATTTCTTACTTGCTATAGCAACTACATTAAGTAGAAAATATTCAGAACTGGGATATAAATACTGGACAAGTCCATTTAAATGAGATTCCCAAATTGTCAAACAGTAGTAGAGAATTCAGTGGTGGTTTCCAGAGGCAAAAGAGAGGGCAATGCAGAAAGTTGGTCTTCGGTATTTATACACTTTCCATAGTTTGTGATGACTAAATTGAATAAACCTGCCTTTGTACTTGGGACTGGAGCTGACTGTATATTTTTAAACACATAAAAGTCTGTTTAGAGTTGGTATCAGGAGAATCATTGCTACCATAGTAACAGGAACAGAAAGAACAAAGGTAAACTGCAGAAAAGAAGAGAAGCTTTGGAATTTGTCTGATCTACAGGGAAGTGCAAGGATACTTTGACCACTTTTATTCTAAATAGCTTTGTGCAGTGCTCGGAGCCCTGGAGGTCAGAACAATCAGAAGAGTAGATCACTTCTGGTGGAGGGTTCTAATCTGTACATCAGTCATGGTAGATGATGGCAGAAACCTTGAAGGCTTCTAGAAAATTGTCAATGGGCATTTCCTAGGGCATCTATGTTTACTTCTATTACCTTTCCTTTCTGGATATTTCCCCAAAGAACAACCGCACTGTAGGAGCTCTTTTTTGGAACCTCTTATAAGGACTACAGGGAAAAGCAGTACTATGGCTGGGAAACATTACAGGCCACATTTCTGGGAAAGATCCTGTCTTGAAGTGTCAATCTCCGAATTCAGATGTTTGGAGTATTTAGAGCTGAGATCACAGCAGAGACCATAGAGAGGAATTATCTTTAACAAGAATCTTCATGCCACTTTGCACTCTCTCCTTGGAGCATCTCCAGTTCAAGGGCTGAATGCCCCACCTCAAGGCCCACAAATTCAGAGAACCCACTCCAGTGTCACAGCCCACAAGATTGATTGAATTGGCTTCTGCCCTGCTGCTCAAATCTCGACTCTGGTCAACTCTCCTCTTGTAACCCTCCAGTAAATTGCCTGCATGCAAACCTGCCTCTCAGATATTTTTTTCTAAGAAAGCTGACCTAAGACAATTAAGTTTATATATAATTAGCTGTGTTACATAATTTGGTTAGTTTTAACTCAGAAACCTCATTACATATAATCAGGGCAAATTGCAACTTAGCATTTTCCTTTGCCGAAAGCTTTTATGAGAAAAAGGTTGCTGAGACTACCTTCTGTGCTTCAGGTCTGATGCTAATCATACAGCATTTGTTCTGTGTTCCTACTTACTCAATTAATGACTTTTTTCCAGAGATTTCCTAGACTTAATTTTCTTCTGACTCCATACTTTAACTTCAAATGGTTGTGCCAACTGATGAATGAAGTTTCTCACCAAGGAAACTCTGTGATCACATTTTCTTTTTCCCTTGACTAGAAACAAGTGATGACACAAAGCTTGGCCTCTATTATATTAATAAACCTTTTCCAGGGATTCATATTATAACATACTGTGGATGTAGGGAAAATGTTATTGAAAATTACCTAGATGCTTGGATCTTAGTTACAAAAAAAAGGAAGGAACAAAGTTATTTCACTATGTTAGTGATCTTTTTATCCTTTAGTATAACCAAGTCACAAATTACTAAGTATTAGAAAGACAATTCTTTAGTGTTTGCTTTGTGAGATTTGATTTTTTAAGTTTTCTTTTCTTTCTTTCTTTCTTTCTTTCTTTTTTTCTTTCTTTTTTTGGTTTTTCAAGACAGGGTTTCTCTGTGGCTTTGGAGGCTGTCCTGGAACTAGCTCTTGTAAACCAGACTGGTCTCCAACTCAGAGATCCGCCTGCCTCTGCCTCCTGAGTGCTGGGATTAAAGGTGTGCACCACCACCACCCAGCTTTTAGTTTTATTTTCATGTGTACTAATATGAGATGTATTTGAACTCTTCCTCTATAGTCTGCAGGAAACTATCCCTGACAAACCACCCACTCCATGTGCTCTGTCTCCTTCTCTGGGCTCAAGACTTTCCTGCATGCCTTCTCTTCCTCACCTCCATCTCCATAGTCATCACAATGTCCGAATTTCCATTTGAATATTCCTATGAGTTGAGGCACACAGCAGAGTTCGTGTACTTTCTTAATTTCTTATTGAATTTATTAAAGAGTATGTCTAGTCTATCCAATAATTTTCTTCTTCACTTTTTCCCTTGTTTTATTTTATTTTCTTTTCCTTCTTAAAAAGTAGAAAAAGGAAATTTATTTAATGTGGCCACATTTCAAAGAATGATTCCTCCTCCAACCTCAGTCAATTTGGGGGACCTGAATGAGGTTAAGGCTTAAGTATTGGGCTAGAGATAAGTAATCCCCAGCATAGGTGTGGTCAAACTCACCATTAATCCATCACTTCCTCTTTTTTTTAAAGGTTTAAAGGGACCAGCTCCCCATTTCAGCAGCCATAACAGCGGAACACGTACTTGACTGACCTTGTCTTGGTCACTAGGAGGTCAGATGCCTGCCTTGTGGCAAGGAACCAATCAGAAGTTAGGTGGTGGCACTATGCTTTATGGCTCTGGGTGTGCTTTACTGACAAGTGCACAGCAATGGTGTGCAGTGAATAGCAACCACCCTGGGAGGGCCTGTGGGCCATAACAATCAGTTGACCAATCAACACAGGGCAAACCCTCCAAGCCTGGATGCACACCAATCTTGAGCCTATGTGTACTCCTAGACACTCCCCTTATGCTGCCCTCTAAGATCTCTATGCAGTGGCTTAGGGGCATCTTTCCTAGCCATCTGCCATGGCGGGTGGATGGAAGACCTGAACTAACATGGGGTTAGCTCGTTAAACAACTACAATAAAGCCTCTTGCTCTTTGCTTTTGACTCCGCCTGGTGATTGAGGTGGCTGTGGTCCTGGGCTGAGATCTTGGGGGCCTGAGCCTCTGGGGGTATTTCAGGTTCTAAGAAGCTGAAATTCTTTTCCAAAAGGCTTTAGGCTTTCTCTTCAGCCAACATCAAAGTTTCAGGGAATTCAAGTTTAATCAGGTCCACTGTGAGGAACACATGTGTCTCTTGTTAAAATATTTACATGTCTGAAAATCTCTTTATGGTTTCCCACCTACTATTTCAACACCCCAACTTTGAACTTGTTAGGGACTCTAAAGTTTGCTTCACTTCATCTTGAGTCAAGGTCAGAGAGTTCAAAATTGTCCTTAGTTAGGCATGGGTACAGTAGGATGTTTGATCTTGGTCTTGGATGTCTTATCTAAATAACAACACACTTGCTCTGAGGTGTGGTTACTCTTGACCCTCAAAGCCAGATAAGGATACATTGAGTCTAAGGTGTGGTTACCAATGCTTGGAGAATTAAGGAAGAAAGTCTGTTTGTTCCTTGTGCATAAAGATAAAGAAGTCTGCCGTGTTCCCCTTTTTGGTTGGGGTATTTGAGAGTGGTGAAGAATAAATTTGGTGAGTTTAGTATTCAGTGGATTTCCCTCCTGAATCTATACGTGTCTCTGTCTTTTTCTTAGCATCATTACCTGCCCTTTCTCAATCCCATACTCCCTCTCTCAGGGTAAGTCGGCTGGATCCAACTGAAGTCCCACAAAGATGGGTTACAACATGAGCTGCCTGAAACAACCATCACAAACAATGCATGTGGGAACCAGGATTAGAATACATTGAATTAGTGACTGTGCATGAGGATCATTTGTTCATGGTCTCTTGTCTTTGAAGACTTTGGACCATAAGCAAGTGCATCTTCTTAGTTTGACACAGGGTTTCCCAGTGAAGCTTAGGCTGACTTCAAAGTTAAGAACTTCCTGCTTCAGCTTCCCTAGTACTGAAATTAAATTTAGTTAATCCCATGTCTAGGGTTACTTCACTTCAATTCTGACTCCTTGTCCTTTTAAATATTTAAATGATCTTGCTGGGGACATCAGTGATTATCAATCTGATATTTGTGATCAAGTGTCTCTGTCAACTGTCTAAGATTTTACACTGCTGCTTTAATCAGAGGCCTTATCAGGTTTGAAGTAAGTGGCAGATGTCAAGAAGACCTATTATGTATCCATAAACAACTTAATCAAAAGAAGTGAATCTTGAGTGAGGAATATTTGGGTCCTTTTCTATTTGTCTGATGAGAAATGTTCTGGCATCCTGAAAGAAAATATTCTTCAGGCATTGGCAGCTGTGCTTTGTATTGAGTCAAAAGGTGAGTCTCACAACCAAAAATATAGGAGTCAAAATCATTTCTAACTGCTGTTACAGATCTTCCTATTCTCTGAATCTTTTTGAAGTCAGCATACAAAGTAAGGGGTTTAATTTTGACATTTTCATAAATAACAATTATTTCACATTCATTCCACCCTGCCAATACCTGACCTCTCAAACTGGCTTCATACTACTCTCACAGCTGTTTAATTAAGAGAAATTAAATCTTTCATTGATCTAAGATATGGGTAATAACATTTTGTGATGAGCAGTGATGAGCAGTCAGTTTTCCTTTATATACTATATTTCTGAAAATACAATTTTTGAAAGTAACAACATCGACAGCAAAGAGCAACCTCTCAACAAAAATAGCTTGTATTAATTAGAATATATAAATTTAGAATGCCTTTCCATTAAGTTCTATCCTTGTTAATTCAAGTGGAAAAAAACTCCCCCTCATTTACTTGAAAACTCATTAGTGTTTCACTTCATGTGTCTCCTTTTGTGCATATTGCTCAGAGTGAGATGTGGCCATCAGTTGTTCAGTACCTGCTGCTACTTGTGATTAAGAGACAGATACTGCCCAGAAAAGTGCCTCATAATTACAACAAAAAGCAGGTAATCAACACAAGTATGGTATTTTTATACCTTAAAGAGAGAGCAAGAGAATAAAATTAAACCAGACCTGTTCCTTAAACATCACAACTCATTTAACATATGCCCTTTTCATGAGGTATTAACCACCCACTGGATTCTCTCAGAGCAACGGTGTCTATAATGTGCTTCGAAGGAAATAATCTGATATTTTAAAACTTTGTATCTTTCAGAAAAAAAATATGCCAGAATAATCAAGACCTGTTTATCAACACATGAATTATTTTTCAATGATCAGAATATTAGTAAATTTTGTAATCTTTCAATGTCAAAGTTTTAACACTGCTTCTCTTTCCATATAGCTCCCACACCGAGATGAACAGTCTAAAAAGTAGTTGCCCAGAGCCCTGAAGTACAAAAGGTTCCTGGAAATGAAGGAAAAGTATTTTGAGAATTACTTAAGTGACTTTTTAAAAAATATGCAGCAAAGGGAAGAAACATGCAGTAAAAAGGAATTTGTAAGTCATTGTTTTGTGTATTCCATTTTAATAACATTTTTATTGTAGTTTACATTGATGACTCCTAAAGGATACATGCTTTGTGCTCTTCCATTTTAATTGTAAAAGAATGATGTCACACATTCAGCAACCTAGAGAGCCTTTGATTTGCATAAAGATAGATAAATTAGTATATTTAGTATAGATACTCTAGCATTTAAAACTTAGCATGCAGAGGCTGGTTTACTTCATTGTGTGTGTGTGTGTGTGTGTGTGTGTGTGTGTGTGTGTGTGTGTGTATTTCGAAGACAGAGCATTGTGAAGAAGGCCAGGCAAGTCAACAAGTGCAAATTGTTTGGGTAAGTGTCACTGTGAAATGATATATAGTAGGCTCTAATTACATAGTTTGCAATTAAAAATTCTGCCCAGGAAAATCAAGACAGGTACCATCTCATCATCTCACAAATTCTATTCAGTGTATTGACATTTAAATGAATGACTCTAAAATTACTAGTTCCTATATTTGTTCTTTGATCTCCTGCACATTTAGTCATAAGCATATAAAGTTTGATATTATTTCTTTAGAGATCAAAACACATATAAATGCAAGTGCGTATTCTTATATAAGTATCTACCAACTGCACAATTTTCTTAAAGTTATTATATAAAACTTCAACTACTAATTTACAAACACACACATATATACATAAATCATTAGTATTTTCTTTCTGAGCAATGAGTACTATTTTTTTAATCATGGAGGCAACTCACAAAAGTTGCAAGTAAAACACAACTGACTGATAGGATTTTTATATTTTATCTAATATTAAGAGTTTAAAATTAAGCTATGCATTTACTTGAGGTCCCTTTTCCAGCATACATTTTATGGATTCTGACTGACCACATGCTCACATTTCTATTGCAAACGAGAGGTTGAAGGTTCACATTCTCAGGACGTAGGATATTTCACGCATTAAGGCAGCACCCAAGTGGTATCACAGATGGTAAAATTCACTAAGACACTGTGGATGATACTCTCAAGGAATTTTAAGTTTTTAGGCAGTAGAGTTTTCTTGTAATGGTTATTTTTCTGAGAACATGCTGTTTGTGAAATAATTTTGAATAAAACTTTGCATTAATATTATGACTGTATAAAAGACATTTCTTTTTCCTGTTTTGGACATGATTATCTATACATATAGTATGTAGTGGATAATAGAAATTGGAATTATTTGCTCACTCAATCATGTAACATGGAATGTCTTCATTGTGTGTGTGTGTGTGTGTGTGTGTGTGTGTGTGTGTGTGTGTTTGTAATTGTGATTTAAGAGATGCAATTCAGATAAATTTAAGTAATACAAATAAAAGCTAAATAAGAAACAATTCATAATCTGTTTTATCCATGAAGTATTTTTGAAGAAAAATGTATTTATTATCAGAAATGTAAATGTTTTTCATTAATATGGGTATGTTAGAAACACAGAACAAAGGTCCTTGCATTCACATATCTCCAGAGAAACCAGACATGTGGAGCACATAGGTTTGTCTTTCCAACCTGCTCTTCCATCCAGAAAGCTGAAAATTGGAAGTCATCAAAACTCTGGTGATAAGCATTATCTTTTGGGCCAGGCTGTATCAAGCTCCTATAACCAAGACTACAGATGCCCAACACTCCAAATAACCCTTACACTATCTGCATAGTCAGGGCCTCCACTAAGCTCCCTCAACCAGGAGCAGAGGTGGCCAACACCCAAGTGATCTCTGCTCTATCTGCATGACTGAAACCAGGCCAGATTCTCTTTAGGTCCTTTAGCTAATGCAGGTAGCCAATCAATAGAACCCATTATCATGAAAAAAATGACATGAATCCTGAGTTGATTTTCAATGTAATCATGCTTTCTTGTGTACTGGGATTATATTACACCAGGAATTTTTTTTAATTCTATTATATTTACATATCCTGAGAGTTAACTCTCTGCATTTGACTTTCTAGAAATTTGATCCAGGTTGACAAAGTCAATATGAACCAAGTATTCATTCTCATCTCTTAGCAGTTCACTTCCTTTCCTACCAAGATCACTGGTGTAGACATATGAAATCTGGAATTATTGTTCTATTTCATTTATAGATCAATGGATAGCATTTCACATCAAGACAATTGATATTATCCTTATTCAATATTCTCTCTATATAGACTTAAAATTTACTTGTACAGTTTCTAAGGGACACAAATGACAAAGACATGAGCAATTAGTGTCAGAAGTAATTTATAAGTCAAGCATTTGTTTTCACCGATAATTTGACAGAAAACCAGCAAAGTGAATAAAATGCATTATCTTTTCTATGAAGATAAGATAGTTATCTTCTGCCATTTCTGCCAATCATGTCTAAATGATCAACTGAAAGTATGAATAGTGAGAACAGATGAACGTGTTGAACACACTAGGAGTGTTCTATCAAGTGTTCCTCAATCCAGACTGAATACTCATTTGAAGTAAGCAGAGCCGACTCTCTGAGGTCTCAGAATTTAAAAGAAATAAAACAGTTTCTGAGAAAATTTGAAGCAAAAAAAACCCCACTTTTGTTCAGTCAGTATTTTTCTACTGATATGACATGTCTGGCATAAATGATTTTTAATCTATAAAGTTTTAGCTATGTTTTCACTTCACAGAATAAAATAGAGTAGGAACCAGCAGATTATCTATAAATTTCCAATCTCCCTCAATGCACACCTCACTCGTACTATCAGCATTCTTGCTCCCAGATAATGTACTTTACAAAATCAATTAATTATTAGTGTCACTGTCACCCACAAGTGCATAGCAACATGAGGAAGCATTTACAACACCATTGTATATTCTACATATTTTGACAAGGGTATGACATGCTTCAACACTTACAAAATTATAGATCGCTGCTTCTGTGACTGAGAATCACTTCCACTCCATCTTCACTGAAGGCCCTACTAGTTCTTTGACAGAGCCCAGAGCTTTGCTTTTTTCCAAATGTTCCGTTGGAATATTATAAGGTATAGCCTATATACACTGCATTATTTGTAATGGTAACATGTACTTAATATTCTTACTTGCTCTTTGTGGTTTAATGGCTTGTTTCTTATTAATGCTGAGTAACACTTCTTTGCCAGGATATATCAAAATATTTATTCATTCACTAACTATCCACTCACTTAGTTGCTTTCAGGGTTTTACAGTTTTAAATTAGTTCATTTTCAACATCCATCTGTAGATTTTCCTGTGGAAATAACTATTCAAGTTGCTTCAAA